>NC_143562.1:73067857-73368928 GCF_054136105.1 Typopeltis vanoorti | reverse complement strand
AAACAAGTATTCTCTACCAGGATGGCAGGAAAACGACCCAGAGGAAGACCAAGATATAGGTGAATTGATACAGTACAAAGTGCCTTAGATGATAGAAATATAAGATCTGATAATGTTGGAATCTTGACAAGTAACAGACTGATTTGGAGGAAAATTGTAAAAAAGAAGTTAGTAATGATGTAAATTTTTCATGTAGTACTATCATATCCTGTACACCCCTTGAGGGTAAATGTCAGGAATTTGGTGTTGATGATGACGTGTAGTGTCCAGCAAGAAATACTTTCTCCTTTTCTATCTCTTACCATCTCTTGTAAGTCTTTTATGAGCTTTCTTGTAGCTTTGCCATTTCATGTTAAGATAACTCCTATAATATGCGTAGTGTATCACGAACTTCATTACTTGATAGTTTATATGCTTCTCTTTCATCTTCACCTTGTAGCTGGGACTTTGAGCCCTTCAGATACAACTTCCTCATCTGCACTTAGTGGATTTTCTGTAGAGAACAGGGACTGTCATTGCTGCCCACCAATTCTGCCCTTTTTTTTTTTTTTAAGCAGTTCTCTATTGGAAGTTTTTATATGAATCCCATCCATGAGAGGTATCCACTCTCCAGCTAAAAGGCTGCAGGTTTGAATCCCACCATGGGCATGGATGTTTGTGATTGTCTGTGAAAATACTAATAGTGGTGATTGGCGGTAGATGGCGTTGGTGTAGATGATGAAGATAGATGCGGCTGATGGAGTGGTAGAGACGAAGAGTTGTAGAGTAGGTGATGAGTCTAGACTCCCTGGAGGTGTCATGCAATAATAATAATAAATGGGTGGGCTAAGAATTAGCTAATCTGAAACTTATGTTCTAAAGACTAAACATGATAGTGACTTAAAATGATTTCAGGTCTTCAATAAGCAAGCTGTACCAATCGAACTAGCAAATTAATGTGTAGTTTAATTAATTCTTTAATATGTAGTTTAAATAAGTTTTAAAACATATTCAATAACTTAAAAAAATTCAACATAAATGATTTTTTTCTCATAGTCATTCGATGTTAGTGGTCTTCAGCTGGCACTTGTGGAACGGCAGTCTGAGATGCCTCAGACAAGTAAATCTGGAATTCCTGTAATTTTAGCTGATCCAGAACCTCATGCAATGTAAGAATTTTAATTACTAAACTATATTATACTGTGCCATTGTACATTAGTTTCCAGTTTATATAGATTGCTAGGTTTTACTGATTTGTAGAATTTACTTGATTCCTTTTCTCTATTTCTTGAGTAACATGAAAAATACAAGTGGCATCGCATGGCATTGTGACTAATGCAGTATAATGAATGAATAATCTCACTCCACTCCATTTTGATGAGTGTGCAGTAACAGTATGTTATATAATTTTTTTATTTAGCTTTTTTTTTTTTTTGAGTAAAAAAAAAATTATGGTGCATTTAGTACCATAGGTAGTGGTATGGGTGAGATAGTTCAGGAACCCTGCATTGGAGAACCTGCTACTCGTGTGAACATTTAATGCAGTGAAAGCAGCACAAGGAATGAATTAAACAACAGATTGATACTTTTGCTATTCAATTTTGTCTCTGTCACAGAAATATTTTCAGGAAAGTACAGTATAAACTGTAATGCACACACACAAGGAGCACAAAGTTTATTTATTTATTTATTCAAACTTATTTTTTATTTATTGTTTATTTATTCACACTTATCCCAAAATGTTCAAAATGGCTCGCACCCTGTTAATGCTCTCCCGTCCCCTGTTTTCCTATAAAACCCTTCCCCTCCCCAAAAATGCGTCCCTAAATATAATAATATATATATTTAAAAAAACCGGGTTTTTCTAATTAATTTTCCCACCTTGTCTGAACCCCCCCATGTTTCCTAACATCCTCCCTTTTTTTTTTTAAACAGCCTAACAGCAGAAGTATGGAAGACAAACAAGGTATGTGCAAAATTTCTTCCTCTATTAGTCTGTATACCTTTAAAATACACTTACAATGCCCTAAGTATTCTTGAACGAAAAGCCCATGGTTTTAAAATAAGGGACACTCCTAAATGAAAACAGGCAAAAATACCCGTAAAATTAATTGTTTATTTATTTATTTCGTATCCAAACACCAGTGGTACAGTAGTAAGTGGTACAATATTATTTACAACAAATTAGGATACATTACACATGAAAACAGCTTAAATTTGGTAGGTGAATTATACAGAGAGTAATAAGTAAAATATGAAGAAAAAGAAACTGTACATAAGTTATGTACAATAAATATGGTCAGATGTTCTTCCAGTATCTTGCGCAATCAACTGCTCTTTCTGTGCAGGATATAAGGTCCTTCTTTGTGCAAGGTGATTGAAGAAGGGGATAAGAAAGAAGGTATTCCATGGACTGAGTTGTCTCACACTCACAATTATCTGGTCCATTTAGGTAGCCCCATTTGATGAGGTTTTGTTTGCAGCATCCTGTCGTTCGAAGTCTGTTGAGGCTTTTCCAAGTATTTCAGTCCAAGTGGGCACCACGTGGAAGATGTTCGGCTGTTAGAATACCAGTATTACTCTCAGGGTATAGCGCAAGCCATTATTAGTCTTGTCTCTGGAGGGTTTTTAGGTGGTTCAACAGTTGCTAGGAAGCTATGTTGGGATCTTAGTCTTTGGGGTACTGTGGTCTGACTGAATAGTGGGTGGTGTTCATCATTCATTTGTCAGCTTCTTTCGTCAGCTGGAGCACAAAGTAAACTTAGTAGACTAAAGTCTGTAATCCTAGCTAAGAAGGGTGTCCTTTATGGGTGCTAGTAAGAAGCCTAAATTAGTAACTTGGGATGCTTACGAATTATTGTTTATCATATTTAACATTATGTCAAGAAAGATTGGAAGTTGAAGTTCTCCTGGAAAGAGAATTCTTGTCTTCTTTAGAGATTTGGGTATTATCAAAAGTAAGACTGAAAGGTGTTCTGACTGATAAGATTGAAAGATGTATACTTGGACAAACCCAGATAACTGTATAAGAAACCAAATAGATTTCATAATGATAAATAATAGATACAAAAATCATATAACCAACATAAAAACATACCCAGGTGCTGATATAGGTTCAGACCATAACCCTGTTGTGTCCACTTTAAAAAAAAATAATAAAAATAAAAAATAATAAAAAAAAAACATTTCTAAAAACAATCATACTGAAAGACTTGACTTCACAGCTCTGAATATACCTAACAACATAATGGTGTTTAACTCAGAAATTAGGAAGAAATTAGATCATGTAGGATATAAAACAGAAGACAATATACTTTGTAACACAGAGGAATTTGAAAACAGGTGGTCAAATTTTAGAAGTGCAATGTATAAGACAGCTAATGAGGTTATCCCAAAAATTAAATACAATAAGGAAAAAAAACTGGATGACTGAATCAATATAGTTCGCCCACCGATTAGAGGTCCCTCGGCACTTCTGCGCATGTCAGAAAAAGGAGAATCCATTCCGATAATAGGGTAATCAATCTGTCTTCTGGGATGTGTTTGTTTATTATTACAGGTCGGAAAATTTAGCTTTTCTTTTATGAACATTGTAGTTTTTAAAGTGTAACTATTTTGATTGTATAACAGTTGGAAAAATGTACGTAGAGTATTAACAAAATTAAAAAAGGTATAGCATAAAACAAAAATTTAACTAAGTTTATTTTTAAGAAAGTTTTCTATAAAATAAAAATAATTATACAGAAAAACAGAAATTTTTTCAAATGAACTTAGATATTCTAAACTTACAGTTGAGAGAACTGAGACACTTTAATGTCCTAAACCGATTAATTATTTATGACTTGTGACTCTTTTAACAAACCCATGCAAAAAAAGGTTGGAAAAAAATACCATTATCAAACACATCCCCCAAATCGACAAAGCCATAATCATAGACAAACAAGACAATGAAACAATGCTTAGAATATCCGAAAGTATTGCCATAAAATGCGATGAAAATTCTATCAACGTCCACCGCCCCTACCTAATTTCCGAATGTTGGACGTTCCAAAACTTACAAATTAAGCCATGCCTCTGGCAATTTAGTGACAACAAATGCCCTAACTTGGCAGATGCTACTTGCAGCCTTGACATAGCCCTACAGTCATTTCCACAAAGTTCCGACGATGGTCAGACAATGACCGAAATGGTCCACACGCCGTTAACCCTTGTCCCAGTTTCCACATAAGGTTACCCTTCGTCCCCCCCCTCTTCCTCCCCACAACAAAATAATATATATATATATATATATATATATATATATTATTAATTGTAACCTGGGTTTCCTAAATTATTTCCCGCGTCTAAAGCAACCCCCCCCCGGTTTATAAACAACCTTCAGCAGGAGCTTGGATTTAGAAGGTATCATTAAACCAAAAACAAGGTATGTACCAAATTTTTTCCACATTTTCTATTTCTGCCATAATTGCCTTCTATACTCGCCCATAATGCCCTAAAAAATATATATATATACAGGGTGTTCGGGATAAATTTGACAGTTTCGTAAGGAAAAAGAAAATCTTCTTTGTATCTATTAAATTTAATGAATTGACAAAAAAACATTACAGGCAGAGTTAATTACAATACTATCAACAAGATTTACTCAAAATAACCACCATTAGCATCGATCACAGCTTCAATTCTGCTTCGGAACCTCGAACAAGCTGATGCTACAGTCTCCCTGGGAAGGGCCGCAAAAACTGTTTTAATTTTATCCATTAACTGGGCTTTTGTATTACTGGAAGTGCGATTGGTGTCTTTTTCAACTGCGCCCCATACAAAATAATCCATGGGGTTAAGGTCTGGGGAGTTTGGAGGCCAAACATTTGGACTGGTGAAGTCATAGAAATTTTCAGACAACCATTTTTGACTTTTCCCAGAGGTGTGGCAAGGGGCCGAATCCTGCTGCCATACATACGGCCTACCATTGGCTACCCTTGTTATCCAGGGCTTGACTACAGTGTTTAGCAACTCCACGTAGCCATCTGAAGTCAACCTGAGGCCCTCTTGGAAAAAATGCGGAGGCATCACATTGCCTTCAGAGGATACACATCCGAAAACCATCACAGTTTGGGGAAATTTAGTCTGCATTACACGAGGAATGTCCTTTGTACTGTATGCAAGCCATCTGTTATTCTGCGTGTTGTGTTTTTGATCCTGGCAAAAGTTTTTCTCATCGGAAAAGAACCAGATTGTTTGTGGTTCCGCAGGATGTTTCACTTTGCTTAGAAGTTTCTTCGCGTTTATCAAACGTTTTTCACGGGCCTTTTCTGTAAGCAGCTGACCTTTGCGGCGCTTGTATGAGTAGTAGCAGAGGTCTTCATTGAGTGCAAGCTTCATAGTAGAGGCTGCAACATTCATTTCACGTGACAAAGCCCGAATTCCAATGCCAGGGATCTTCAACACCTGTTCCTGCAGATTTGCGAGGAATTCTGCTGTACGAACGCAATCAGATCGTTTGCTAGGGATCTTTCTTCTTGCTACATCCTCGTAGTCACCATTGCAAGTCTCTAGTTCATGCCTGATTGTTTTTACTGTATTCAGGGAGCATTGGGCAGCAGTCGAAATATCCTTATTTTGATGGCCGGCACGAATCATCATGATACAAGTTATTCTCTTCCATGATTCAGGTGGGTTCCAGCTATCCATCCTTTCTGACATCTTGTATATGAATGAAGAAGGGTCCAACCTTTTAAATGAAGAGAAGTTTGTGTTAATACATGTAACTTACGGAAAAATATAATTAATTATAAATATGTCAAATTTATCCCGAACACCCTGTATATATACCCCTTTTTTTGAGTTATGTTAGCCAATGTTTTAAAAATAAGGGACACTCCTTAACAAAAACAGGCTACAATAGCCGTTAATTATAATAGTGTTTAAGAGGAGTAACATGGGAATTTCCCAGAAACTATACTTAACCATTATCAAATCCTTTTAATCTTCATAGCCATCTGAATTGGTGTCCGAATCGCCATCATTTCACTTAAACTGATCACCAAAGGTTCGCATAATTCTTCGATAATTCCGTCTCTGTCCCAATACATATTTTCCAATGAGGTGACATGAAAGCAATATTTTCCCCAGTTTTGAACTGTAATACATTCATGTTGTTTATTATTTTAACGGTATAACAGAACACAGAAACTAAGTAAATAATTAATTTATTAACTTGATGCTGATATTTCGCTGGTATTATAACCAGCATCTTCAGAGCACAAAAACACTGTTTGTCACAATACGCGAGACTAAAACAACATGGTGTACTTAAACAAAATTGTAGCAGCAACACAAAGACTAGAGTCCTGATTTTGGCGCCCTCTATCTGAAAAAAAAAAAAAAATGCTATCATATATTACTAGAGTACTAGAAAAGTGTTAGTTTTTTCTTAATATGACTGTCTCCCAGATCTTTGGCAAGTTAATACAGCCATATTTGTTGAGATTTGGAGTGTGTTTTAGGGCTTCTGTTGCCTCTAAGGACAATCTCTCTGATTTATATGGGTTTCTGTGTAGTACTTTTGTGTTTTTCCAGTTGATCCTGTATGCAGGGGTATCCAGAGCATGGTCTGCTAGGCCTAACTTCCCATAATGATATTCCGGACGTATCGTTTATGTTCGCTGATGCGGATATTCACAGTTCTTCCTGTTTGACCGTAGTAGGCTTGATTGCATGAGCAGGGTACTTGGTAGACTCCTGGATATGATAAAGGAGGAATGCTGTCCTTGGGTGAGCGGATGAGGGTGGCTAATTTGCTACATGGTCTGAATGTAGTGCGTAGTTTATGTTTATTGAGAATTCTTGAGATCTTTTCGGATGTGCCTTTAATGTAAGGGATGGTGACTGTTTTGTTGTAGTTCTCTGTGGTGGATGGTGGGAGGGGTTTCTTAGGAGTGTTTAGTATTTTGTTTATTTTATGTGGATTGTAGCCGTTGGCCAAGAAGGTGTAAGAAGCAGTAAGAGCCTTGTCATTGGAACAGATTGCTCTCGCTCTATGGGTTAGCGTTTTTAATATGCCATATTGTTGAGAAGGATGATGGTGTGATTGTTTGTGTAAGTATCTGCCTGTATGTGTGGATTTTCTGAAAACTGAAAATGATAAGGAACCATCTGGGAGACGTGTGATGAGTGTATCCAGGAAGAGCAGACAGTTGTTGGCTTCCAGTTCCATAGTAAAGTGGATTTTTGGATGTTGGCTATTTAAATGTGCTAAGAATGTTTTCAATGTCTCAGGGCCATGTGGCCAAATAGCAAGCACATCATCAACATAGCGTAGCCAAAGTGTTGGTTTGAGAGTGGCTGTATTGATTGCTTGTTTTTCCAGGTGTTCTATGTAAAAGTTGGCTGGGGGGGGGAAGGGGGGAGCCCATGGCTGTCCCATCAATTTGTTTGTATATTTTCCCTTTCCATGTGAAATATCCTGCATGTATTGTGAATTTGAATAGTTCAAATATATCAGGGGGGAAGTGTGACTTCAGTAGATTGAGGGTTTCTATTAGTGGTACATTTGTGAATAGTGAGGTGATGTCAAAGCTTACTATTAAGTCTGAGCTTTTTAAGGTAAGGTGTTGTAAGATGCTTTTTAGGTGTGCTGAATTTTTGACAAAGGAGGGAGAATTGTTAGTGAGAGTGGCTAGTAGCTTCGCTAAATGTCTAGCCAGTTTGTATGTGGGACTATTTATACTGTCCACAATTGGGCATTGGGGTGTGCCTGGTTTGTGAATTTTTGGTGATCCATAGATCCTCGGTGTTTTAACATGGAAGGGTTTGAGTTTGTTAACTGTGTCTTTCGGCCAGGAATTGACTTTTTTTAATAATTTTCGTGCCTTATTCTTTTGTGTGTTGGTAGGATTGCTATCTATAATTTTGTATGTGGACTGATCTTGTAATAGTGTGTGCATTTTGTTTTCATATTCAGTTGTGTCCATCACCACGGTTGCATTTCCTTTGTCTGCTTTTGTTATGGTAATCTGGCTGTTGTTGTGTAGCTCTTTTATAGCAATGAATTCATTATGTGGGATATTATTTTTGGGAGGCTTGGACTTGATTAGGATGTTAGCCACATCTAAACGTATGTTGTTAGCTATTGTTGGAGGCAGGTCGTAAATTCCTCTTTCGATGGACGCCATTATTTCGGCTTTTGAAACTTGCTTGGGAGTTATGGCAAAGTTGTGCCCTCGACTTAAAGCAGTCGTGGCTTCTTTGCTTAAGGTGAGTGACGATAGATTCACGACGACGAGGTCTTGTTGTAATTGCGGTCGTTGTATGGTGTTCCGTTGTTGTAGATTTTCGAACTTATTTTGGTGCCGGTTTTTGACTCTGTCGAATTCTTTTTTTGCCGTTGCGTCGGTGATGTTCTCTAAGATCTGCCAAAGTTCCGTATTTAGAATATTATGCAGTGATTCTCGTAATGCGCTGATGGTTGTATTTGCTTGTGCTAATTCCCGGCGAGTGGTGTTAATTTGTTCGCGTAAAAGCGCTACACTCGCTCGTTTATAGATGCGTTGGGCTTTGGCCGAGTGAAACTTGTTTTTGATTTTAAAACAGTTCAGTATTAATTTGGTGTCTCGGCACCTCTTTAAGAAGGCTAACCTGTTTAGTTGCCGCGCCAATTTCAACTTCCACTTACCATATCGTCGTGTCTTGCGTACGATATCGTCTCCGTGAAGAATCCTTAAACGTGTGGACAGACTTATGTGTTCGTCGAACATGTTGTTTATTATTTTAACGGTATAATAGAACACAGAAACTAAGTAAATAATTAATTTATTAACTTGATGCTGATATTTCGCTGGTATTATAACCAGCATCTTCAGAGCACAAAAACACAGTTTGTCACAATACGCGAGACTAAAACAACATGGTGTACTTAAACAAAATTGTAGCAGCAACACAAAGACTAGAGTCCTGATTTTGGCGCCCTCTATCTGAAAAAAAAAAAAAAAAAAAAAAAAACGCTATCATATATTACTAGAGTCCTAGAAAAGTGCTAGTTTTTTCTTAATATGACTGTCTCCCAGATCTTCGGCAAGTTAATACAGCCATATTTGTTGAGATTTGGAGTGTGTTTTAGGGCTTCTGTCGCCTCTAAGAACAATCTCTCTTATTTATATGGGTTTCTGTGTAGTACTTTTGTGTTTTTCCAGTTGATCCTGTGTGCAGGGGTATCCAGAGCATGGTCTGCTAGTCCCGACTTCCCATAATGATAATTCCGGACGTATCGTTTATGTTCGCTGATGCGGATATTCACAGTTCTTCCTGTAGCACTTTTACGCGAACAAATTAACACCACTCGCCGGGAATTAGCACAAGCAAATACAACCATCAGCACATTACGAGAATCACTGCATAATATTCTAAATACGGAACTTTGGCAGATCTTAGAGAACATCACCGACGAAATGGCAAAAAAAGAAAGATGGTTCCTTATCATTTTCAGTTTTCAGAAAACCCACACATACAGGCAGATACTTACACAAACAATCACACCATCATCCTTCTCAACAATATGGCATATTAAAAACGCTAACCCATAAAACGAGAGCAATCTGTTCCAATGACAAGGCTCTTACTGCTGAACTGACTCACTTACGCCACACCTTCTTGGCCAACGGCTACAATCCACATAAAATAAACAAAATACTAAACACTCCTAAGAAACCCCTCCCACCATCCACCACAGAGAACTACAACAAAACAGTCACCATCCCTTACATTAAAGGCACATCCGAAAAGATTTCAAGAATTCTCAATAAACATAAACTACGCACTACATTTAGACCATGTAGCAAATTAGCCAACCTCATCCGCTCACCCAAGGACAGCATTCCTCCTTTATCACATCCAGGAGTCTACCAAGTACCCTGCTCATGCAATCAAGCCTACTACGGTCAAACAGGAAGAACTGTGAATATCCGCATCAGCGAACATAAACGATACGTCCGGAATTATCATTATGGGAAGTCGGGCCTAGCAGACCATGCTCTGGATACCTCTGCACACAGGATCAACTGGAAAAACACAAAAGTACTACACAGAAACCCATATAAATCAGAGAGATTGTTCTTAGCGGCGACAGAAGCCCTAAAACACACCCCAAATCTCAACAAATATGGCTGTATTAACTTGCCGAAGATCTGGGAGACAGTCATATTAAGAAAAAACTAGCACTTTTCTAGGACTCTAGTCTTTGTGTTGCTGCTACAATTTTGTTTAAGTACACCATGTTGTTTTAGTCTCGCGTATTGTGACAAACAGTGTTTTTGTGCTCTGAAGATGCTGGTTATAATATCAGCGAAATATCAGCATCAAGTTAATAAATTAATTATTTACTTAGTTTCTGTGTTCTATTATACCGTTAAAATAATAAACAACATGTTCGACGAACACATAAGTCTGTCCACACGTGTAATACGTTCAATCTCCTGTTCTGAAAGCTTAAAAAGTTTCGACGTGTCAATATCTCCAGTTACGTTGTGATGGCGAATGAAACTTTTCACTTCTGCCCAGACATACTCAATAGTATTAATATCGCAATGATATGGTGGTAGCCTCAATGGTAGAAATCCATGCTCTTTGAACATTGTGTCAAATTTAAATAGTTTAGTTGTGGGCGAGTTTCTTTTGACCAAATTAAGCAATTCAATTTTTCGCATATAAGGGGTGCTTAAGGGTCAAAGCTGTATAACTGAGAGGAGACCTCCACATAGCCTTTAAAGGAATGCGGAGAACCGACCAGGGCTTCTGACCTAATGTCCAATCCTCATCTTCTCGTGGTGCACCCTGTTGGGTATCTACTTTGATACTGAACGATCGAGGATGGGCTGGCAATTTGGGATTTAGCCGACCAAATTGTATTCTTATTGGTTAAACCAAAATAAAAAATGATGGTACAACATGACAAAATTTCATGCCGGCTGGGGCGTCGCCCGTTTAAACAAGGCCCCCATTGTTTTCGCCAGGGAACCAGGGCGAACAGCGAAAAGTCAGCTACTGGAACAAATCTGAAAACAAACCCCAACTCAACATCACCAGAGTTAAAGATCGGTACTATCAACGTAAGAAGCCTGAATGGCAAAGAAATGGAGCTAGCTGAGGAATTAGATAAGTACCAGATCGACATAATAGGGGTGACTGAAACAAAAAAGACCAAAACTGGTGAGATCTTTCTGACCAATAAATACAAAATGTTATATTCAGGCAATAACAATCAAGGAAAAGAAGGAGTAGCCATAGTATTCAACACAAAATACGAGGCTAATCTTCTTGAATGGCAGTCAGTCTCAAGTAGAGTAATGTGGGCAAATATGAGAATGGGGAACTGGACAATGAGACTTATTTGTGCCTATGGTCCCGCAGAAGGTTCTACTAAGGTAGAAGTGGAGGAATTTTTTGAGGCTTTAGAAAAAGCAACTGACACAATGAAAAAGGAAAAATTGGTCCTTGTTGGGGATCTAAATAGTAGAGTAGGAAATGATTGTGAGACATACAAAAATATTTTGGGAAAATTTGGAGAAAAGAGCAAAGCTAATAATAATGGCAAATATCTATTGGATTTCTGCTCAGGACATGGACTGGTTATTACTAACACCATATTCCAACATAAAAATGTGCACAAATTCACATGGAGAGAAGAGGCTAGGAATAAGAAAAGTCTCATTGACTATGTTATTGTTGATAGTGATGTTTTCTCCCTGGTGCAGGACACCAGAGTGTACAAAGGATTTGAAATTGGAAGTGATCACTATTTAGTCTTGAGCAGGATAAAATTGAATTTCATATTGAAAAGAATAACATGTAAGAAAGTTTTAAAGCGAATAAAAGTTGAGCAGCTCTCAGATGTAAACTGTAGACTAAAATACAGAAATATTATTGAAAAGAAAATGAGAGAGTTTGAGAACAGGAATCAAACCTTCGAGATTCAGTGCCAAACTCTGAAGGAAACATTCATTGATTCTGCCAGAGAGGCATGTGGTGAGGTTGTGTGCAAAGATAAAAAAATCAGAACTCCCTGGTGGACACAGGAAGTTAAAGAGGCAGTGAAGGAAAAGAAGAAAGCATATCAAAAGTTCCTGGCAAATAAGTCAGCTTTTACTCTTACAGAATACAGAGACAAATGTAAGAAAGCTAAACAGTGTGTAAAACTAGCTAAACAAAAATCATGGGAGGACTTTGGCAAGAATATAGAAAATAAATATCAAGAAGGTGGCAAAATATTCTGGAGGTTGTTGAAGAAGCTTAGGAATGGAGGAAAGAGTGCTGTAAAAGGAATTAGAGATGATAAAGGTGAAATGAAAACAGGAGAAAAAGATATCCTTGAAGTATGGAGTAATTACTTTGAAAAACTGCTAAATGAAACAAGCAGTGATGACAGCACAGTGATAAAAAACACTGACCAGGCATGCAGTCAGGAATACATATCCATACTTGAAGTAGAAAAAGCCATCAAAGGCTTGAAATGTGGAAAGGCAGCAGGAGTAGATGATATTCGACCAGAAATGCTGAAGTATGGTGGTATAAGAGTCTTACAGTGGCTGCACTGCATAGTTCAGAAAGCCTGGACAGAGGGACGAATTCCCGATGATTGGAGTAGAGCTCTCATAGTACCCATATATAAAAAGGGAAATAAAACTGAATGTGAGAATTACAGAGGTATTTCCCTACTGAGTGTTCCTGGCAAGATCTATGCAAGTATACTTGAGAAACGGTTGAGAAGAATTGTGGAAGAAAAGCTTGGTGAAGAACAAGCTGGATTCAGGCCAAATAGAGGCTGTCAGGATCAGATCTTCACTTTACGACAAATAGTCGAGAAAGCATGGGAATATAACAAAGATCTGTATTTAAGTTTTGTCGATTTGGAAAAGGCATATGACAAGGTGCCAAGAGAGAAGCTATTCAATACGCTGCAGTTATATGGTGTCAATGGGGCATTATATCAAGCAATACTTAGTCTTTATTTGAGTTGTGAGTCAGCAGTTAGAATTGAAGGAAGTACAGGAAGATGGTTTAATGTTAAATCTGGTGTGAGACAAGGATGTACATTATCCCCTCTGTTATTCATTATCTATATGGATCACATTATGAAGAAATGTGGTATTAAACCTGATATCAAAATTGGAGATGTTAATGTCAGCTCTTTGCTTTATGCGGATGATGTTATACTTCTTAATAAATCCGCTACAAGTCTGCAAGATTCTCTGACTAAATTGAATAGCTGTTGTAATAGATATGGTATGAAGGTCAGCAATAAAAAGACAAAGACAATGAAAATAGGCAGAATCATTGAAAATGTCAACTGTGTTGTGAATGGAGAACCTGTGGAACAAGTAAAACATTTCAGCTACTTAGGCACAATTTTTACTGAAGATGGTAAACTAAATATAGAAATAGACAACAGAATCAGCAAAGCTGGTATCGTGGGAAGTCAGTTGAATAAATTCATATGGAATAAGAAAGAAATTAGTCGGAACACTAAATTAGCTGTATACAAGACTGTGTTCAAACCAATTTTAACTTATGGATCTGAGAGCTGGGTCAGAAGTAAAACACTTGACCAAAGACTAGAGACCGCAGATATGAGAGTCCTGAGAAAGATTAGAGGCGTGAACAGATGGCATCAATGGCAATATCATATTAAAAATGAGGATATTAGGAAAGAACTTGACATTGTCAGCATCCAGGAATGCGTTAGCAGAGCTAATCTCAGATGGTATGGTCACTTAAATAGAATGGGAGAGGAAAGATTAGCAAAACAAGTGTTCTCTTCCAGGTTGGCAGGAAAACGACCCAGAGGAAGACCAAGATATAGGTGGATTGATACGGTACAAAGTGCCTTAGACGATAGAAACATAAGATCTGATAATGTTGGAGTCTTGACAAGTAACAGACTGATTTGGAGGAAAATTGTAGATAGGAAGTTAGTAATGATGTAATTTTTTCATGTAGTACTGTCATATCCTGTACACCCCTTGAGGGTACATGGCAGGAATTTGATGATGATGATGATGATGATGATTTTTCGCATATCTGGGGAATGAGAAATGTTATTTGCAGAGAGCCAATCCATAAGAACTTGCTTCTTATTAGACCAATATGGAACTTTGTTTGATCGAATGGAGCGATATAAAGCGTTATCAATTATAACAACAGCATTTTTAGGAAGGTTTGGAATCAATTTTTCTTCTGCCCACTTTTCGAAGATAGTAGAATTCATTTGCCTCTGGTAATTGGCTTTGTATAGTAAGTTTGAATTCGGTAAAAAACCCATTTCTCCACCCGTACACAAAATTATTATGCGCCACGAGGCATTTCCGGTTTGTAGCACTCCACATTCTTCTTTAGACTGCCAACATTTTCCATAATTTAAATTACTATCAATCCAAGTTTCCTCTAGATACACAATCGTTTTTTTCCTCCCTGAAATGTCTTATTGCTCTCAAATACTGCGTTCTAGATAAAACAGTGTCACTCCTCGCTCCATGATAAGTTTCGTTTTATTCTGGGACTTTTTAAAACAAAATCCGATTTCATGAAGTATTTTCCTTAAAGTTTCTCTTTTCCAAGGAAAATTAATTTTTTCTTTAAGCACAAATCAATTAACAGTTGGCACTCTTTTCTCGACCACGTAAAATTCGTGAATAGTTCTTCTTATAACATCTACATCAAAATCATTCAAAACTACTGTTTCGATGGTTTTCTTTACTCTGGCACTTTTTTTAGGAGATTTAAATTTTGGCTTACCTTCATCTTTTGATTCCCTACGCATTCTTTTAACAGTCGACCCCGATACGCCTGCAATTGCGTGAATTTTATGACTTGAGAAAGGGGAACAAGGAGACGATTCTTTTTCGCAGAATGTCAGGAGCTACTAAAATGTTTAGCAACAGAACTTGTTGACTGTACTGGATCAATCATACAAATTAATAATAAAAAAAATGCAAAAAAGCGACAACAAAAATCAAGCTAGTACAGCGACAGACAAAGCACATGATTTTGCATGTTGGCGACCATTTTGTACATCCTTTATTTATTTCTCCCCTTCAGCATGAATCGACTATTCTTGGCAAAATGCCAAGGAGAGATCTACAAACGGTGGGCGAACTATACTAGAACTTATGAATGAAAGACGAAAAAAGAAAAGTACACAACACTATAGAATACTCAGTAAAATTATAAAAAATGAATGCATGAAGGCTAAAGACAAGTGGCTAAATGAAAAATGTAAAGAAATAGAGGAATTGGACAAGAAACACAATAGTAAAGAAATGCATAAATCAATCCAAGCCCTGACATAAAAAGAAAAATTTCAACCATAATCCTTGTATAAAAGATCAAAATGGAAAAATGCTACTAGAGACACAAGATATCATAAAAAGATGGAAAGAATATGGAAAACAGCTGTTTGACTCTGATCGCACAGACGCGCACCAGATATACAAAATATAGATGATGAACCAATTACATATGAAGAAATTGAATATACTCTAAGCCAAATGAAAACAGGTAAAACACCAGGCCCTGATCAGATCCCTATTGAATTGTTGAAGAAAGTAAATGAAAACACACTTAATGACCTAAAGGTTATTTTTAATAACATCTATGATTCAGGATGCATCCCTGATGATCTAAAGAAATCCATCTTTGTCACTATTCCCAAAATTCCAAGAACTTTTGAATGTACAGAATATAATAAGTTTAACAAGCCATGTTACAAAATTACCACTGAGAATAATCCTAGAAAGAATAAAAGGCACTTCGTCAGTAGAAGTAGAAGACACTCATTCAGGTTTTCAAAAAGACAGAGGTACAAGAGAAGGAATCTTCAATTCGAAAACATTATGTGAAAGAAGCCTTGACAACCAGAAAAGCATATATCTTTGTTTTATTGATCATACCAAAGCATTTGATTCAATAGATCACAAGAAATTAATACATATCCTACAGAATAATGGATTAAAAGGAAAAGATCTACGTATAATTACAAATATATACTGGAATCAAATGGCCTCAATAAGATATAAAAATACATATTCTGGCAACTTTGAAATCAAAAAAGGAGTAAGGCAAGGATGTGTCTTATCACCCTTACTGTACAATATATATATAGTGAGCAAGTTTTTAAAAATATTTCAGAACTGAAGGGTGTAAAAGTCGGAGGTAGGAACTTCAACAACTTCAGGTATGCAGATGACACAGTTCTTATAGCTGAATCTGAAGATAATCTTCAAAACTTAATCACAGAAATTTACAACAGAAGCTTAGACATGGGACTAATTATTAACCTAAAGAAAACAAAGACATGATTATATCAAAAGAACCAATAAATAAGAAACTGAACATAACTGGTAACAAAAAGAAAATTGGACAGGTTCAGTCTTTTATATATTTGGGACAAATGTTTACAGACAGAGGAAATTCCATTAAAGAAATAAAAAGAAGAATAGAGATAGCAAGAAAAGCCTTTATTGATATGAAAACTGTTCTAACATCCAGAGACATTAATATAGACACAAGAAAAATATTAATAAAATGCTATATCTGGTCAAGCCTTCTCTACAACAGTGAAACTTGGACTTTAAATAAAGAAGCAGAAAAAAAATTAGAAGCTTTCGAAATGTGGACCATCAGAAGAATGTTGAAAATACCATGGACAGAGAAAATGAAAAACGAAGATGTTTTAAAGAAAGCAAAAATGAAAAGAACATTAATGAAAATAACGAAAGAGCGAAAACTTAAATATTTTGGACATCTAACCAGACAAGAAGGCATTCAGAAATTAATATTAGAAGGGAAATTGGATGGAAAAAGAGGGAGAGGTAGACGGAGAATGTGGTTTGAAGACATTAAGGACTGGACTAGCTTGAATTACCAAAAATGTTCCAGAGCAACAAAAGAAAGAAAAAGGTTCTGTGACATGGTTGCCAACCTCCTCCTAGGAGATGACTGAAAGAAAAGATTTTTGTGAGGAATAAGACAGGATTGACTTTTGCTCTTATTGAGGTTATTAGAACCCCAGTAAAGAACAATTTAAAGACCAGAATTTAGAGTTGTAGAAGTAGGTATTCCTGAAGTTTTATTAATTTGTATAGAGAAATTTTTTGTTTTGCATGTGAGAAAGAGGAGTGCATTAGACCATCATTAGCAAAACTGGATTTGCATTCAGCTGGAGAAGGTCATTGATATACGAAAGGAAGGGAGTGGGTGAAAGAATTGAGCTCTGAAGTATCCCCACATTCCTTGCAAAGTTCTAATATATAAAGATCCATCTACTATCATGTAAAATGTGTGACCAGAGAAAAAGATAGCAACTCAGTTGCAGAAGACAGACCATAAATTGGGAGCTTAATTAGTAAGCTTTTGCACAAATCCATTTTCTCCAAACTTTTCCATGACATTTATCCAAAGGTGGGTGATATGAATAATCAAAAATGCTCATTTATTAATTGCCAGTGGTAAGATCTGTACTTATTGTCATTTGATAGCTTTCCAGGTAATAGATATTAACCACCATTAATGTATTTTTTCATTGGCAAAGCCTTGTCCCTATTCTTTAGAATAGATTGGAAATGGACTAATTTCCAAGCTGTAGATTAAATATAATAATGGAATTAGGTGTATAAAAAGGTGACAAAAGCATAAGCTATAGAACATAAATATTTTCATAATTAGAGAAATGCAATCAAGACTTTGAGACTTTTTGTTTCTGATGGAGTGGACACTGAATTACAAATGGTAGAGGGATATTTATCCTGATCATTAGTGCATGAATTAGAGGAAAAGTAAAACCATAAAAAACACTTTGTGAATATTGATGAATAGAACCAGCCGAGTGAACACATACTCGTTACAACAATTGACTCAGTATAGCAAACACTACTATAACAGATTTTGCACCCTATTAGAGACTACTGAAAAGTTTTAATCAAATCTCATTGATGTTATGCTAAAAGAAATTCACTCTAACAAACTATTGCTGGACCAGAAATTTTTACTTTCATTCAGTTATTTGTAAGCATATGATATAATTTTATTTTTTTCTACCATTGTCCCAATTGAAAGCAAAATTGAGAAGACTGAACATTTTCATTGATAACCAAAATACTGAATTTCATTAAACATCATCCACCCAAATTGGAATTATCCTAAATGTCAAATTTCATTTGGCTCAGTTTGACCAAAGTGGAGTTACTTTGTACACTGGTCTAAGGGGGAGGGCAAAAGTGACTGGCACAGCTGGTGATTTCCTGATAGAATAGTGCTATAGACTAGTAATGGCAAATCAGAAATTTTTTGCATCCCAAAATTAAGAACACCTGAAAACATACATTTCACAGCATGCTATAATATGTGTGCAGCTATTTAATTCAATTTCTTAGATATCCTGAGAAATTTCCTGAGGAAAAAGCAAATAGTGTCTCTAAGAGACGAAAATGGAAAAATAGTTCTAGAAGAAGAGAATAAAGCACAGATTTGGATAAAATATGTAACAGAACTTTTCAATGATACTAGACAGAAGCCTATAAATATAAAAGATAACATTCAAGGACCAGCAATCATGAAATGCGAAATAGAGAATGCTATACAAACAAGTAAAACAGGAAAAGCCAGTGGACCAGATGGTGTGCAAACAGAATTTTTAAAATTAATCGAACCAGATAACATCAAACTTCTTGAAAAACTATTTAATAAAATATATGAAAGTGATGAATTTCCATCAGATTGGCTCAAATCTACATTTATCACTATCCCAAAGAAACCCAAAGCGAATTCCTGTGGTGACTTCAGACTTATTAGTCTAATGAGCCAAACATTAAAAATATTTTTGAAAGTAATTCAGAATCGCATTTATAGAAAAAGTGAAGAAACTCTAAGTGAAACACAATTCGGTTTTCGGAATGGTTTTGGTACTATAGAGGCCCTTTTCTGTACCCAAATATTGATACAAAAATGCATAGAAAAACAGAAATCTGTCTTTATGTGTTTCATAGATTTTGAAAAAGCATTCGACAAAGTCAGACACACCAACTTAATAGAAATCCTTCACCAAATAAGGCTAGACGAACAAGACATAAGACTAATAACAAATCTGTATTGGAATCAGTCAGCTACCGTTCAATTAGACAACATTACCACCAGTGATATTAACATCAAAAGAGGAGTGAGACAAGGATGTGTGCTCTCACCACTCCTGTTCAACATACATGCAGAGGTAATCTTTAAAAAAGCATTGGAAGAATGTCCAGAGGGAATCACAATAAATGGAAAGATTGTTAACAACCTACGATATGCAGATGACACCGTGCTAATTGCAGATAACATTATGGATCTCCAAAAACTCGTTGACAGAGTATACATAGAAAGCCAAAGAATGGGAATAAATATAAACATCAACAAGACAAAATACATGATCATCAGCAAACATCCAGCCTCATCAATGAAACTGACACTCAATGGGAAAAATATTGATCAAGTGTCAAGATATAAATATCTTGGTTGTTGGCTTAATAAACGGTGGGATCCAGAAATAGATATAAAGACAAGGATTGAAGTTGTCCGGCAGTCCTTCATGAAAATGAGAACACTATTCTGCAATAAAGACCTAAACATGGAAGTCAGATGCCGAATGCTGAAATGTTACGTGTGGTCTATTCTGCTCTATGGAGTTGAAACATGGACATTGAAGGCGACAACCATCAAGAAAATCGAAGCCTTTGAGATGTGGCTATACAGAAGAATGCTAAAGATATCATGGACAGAAAAAATTACCAATGAAGATGTCTTAAAATCCATTGGCAAAGCTAAACATCTTGTACAAATAATCAAGAAACGAAAAACATCATATCTTGGACACATCATGAGAAACAGCAAATACCAACTTCTACAAACTATTTTGGTAGGAAGAATTGATGGCAAAGGAACTAGAGGAAGAAAAAGAATATCATGGTTTGACAACATCAAGACGTGGACAGGAAAGAGCAGTGCACAACTGCTCAGATTAGCACAAGAGCACAGTTTGTTCGCCAAGATGGTCGCTGACCTTCGATAGAAGATAGCACAATAAGAAGAAGAAGATATCCTGATCAGTGTTCTATTGATATACCATATTTGCTGGCATATAAGACACTTTTTTTCTTTGAAAATAGGTCTGAAAAACAGGGTGCGTCTTATATGCTGATACTCAGTTTTTTTATTACTTTCATTACTGGAAATTTTCTCTGTTCCGAGTTGCACAATTTCTTTCTTGCCTCCTTGCGGTGTATATGAACATTTCAGTTACGCAGAGCTCAGTGGATGCACATGCGCTGTCAGCGGCGATCGCAGCTGTGTTCCTGTTCATTTAAACTTTCTAGTTGTTGCGATTGTTGTGAACGGTGATAAATTTCTGCCATTAAATTTTCTCTAAATTTCTTGGCAAATTATGGCTGAAAAACGTCGACATTGCTACAATATTGCATACATGCTACGTGTGATTGCGTATGCTAAAGAGCACGGAAACAGGGCTGCAGAGAGGCATTTTGGGCCACCCCACGGAGAAAATGATAAGAACTTGGTGAAATCAGGAAGAGGATCTAAAAAAAGCAACTCACAGTAAACATAACCTGCGAAGTAGAAAACTGCAAAATGGCCAGAACTTGAGGCAGCACTGAATACTTGGAATTTAGACCACAGAAAAGCGGGACTTTCAGTGTCTACCAAAATGATTATTCATCAAGCGAAAGCGATAGCCACTAACAGAGGGATTGCCAACTTTACTGGATCAACATCATGGTGTTCAAGATTTATGAAGAGAAACCAGCTATGTATGTGGACTGAAACAAAAATATTTGTTTTGGTTGATGTGCCCTCAAACAAACTTTAGATTTCAAGGGCACAAGAGGTCTCAAGTGTCTCTTCATTTAGCTCTGGAGATGACTTTCTGGGTTTTGATAAAGAAGATTAAAAGGTGGGTACTCTTTTCTAGTTAGATTAGGTATTTGTTGAAAGTAGTCGACCTACTTATTACTTTATATTTGAAATACTGTAAATTCATTATAATATTCAGTGATAAAGTTTTTTTCCTAAAAAATGTGTACAAAAAGGGGGGTGCGTCTTATAGGCCAGCAAATAGGTAATTCAAAATTATCCAACTCTTGTCTAGCTAAATTTACCAAATATTTAATTTGAATTAGCTGAGTTCCAGCATACTTCAATATTTGGTTTGTATTTTGTCACCTTTAAAGCAATACAAGTTTCTGAATTTTCACAGTTAATCTGTTTCTTCTTTTAGAAACTAAATCAAGTCTCACATAAATAGAAGATCATTAAAAGAAAAGGACTTAATTTTTTACTGAATTGATTTGGTAGACTTCTCCATAGTTTGTGTGTTTTATCATCCATATTATAATTGTCATCTTTGTTTCATTCATGCTCTTCCTAATTTCAGTAAATTTGTTTTCCAATATTGAAGTATGCTGGAACTCAGCTAATTCAAATTAAATATTTGGTAAATTTAGCTAGACGAGATTTAGATGATTTTGAATTATATCAATAGAATATTGATCAGGATATCTAAGAAATTAAATTTTCATTTTTCTAAAATCTTTAAACAAATTGTTTCTCATTTGATATTAATATTTCAATAAAAATGTCTAAATTCTGAATAGCTAAACTATCCAAAATTTTCTTTCATCAATAAATTTCTTTAAATTTTGAAAATCTTTTCATTTTCTAGTTTTCGGAATCTTGTTTTAAAAGTTTTAGTTTCAGGTTAAAAGCTTTTATATGCCCATACATAACATCAATACTTTTTTCCATATCTTTGTAGTTTTAAATTTAAAAAATTTAAATTCATTGTTAAATCTATCAAAAACATTTAGAAGCCCATTTTTCACATGTAAAGATAAATGTATTTCATCCAAGCATTCAACAAATCTTTGCAATGACAGGGCATGATTGAACATCACACATTATTATACTCGTAATTAACTTTTTTGAATTGATGTTTATTTAAATTACAACCAACTATGAAATTTATTATTTTCATTACTTTTTTTTTCATATCAACAAATCTTACTATTTCATTTTAGAACAAAGGATTTTTTTATGTGTAATACAGTGAAATTCTTCTCTCATTGCATATTTCTCCCCTTTCAAATAATTTGTTCCTGTCATTACAATCTTCTCTTTCACTTCTCCCTTCTATAAACTAACAACTTCACTAACATCCTTGATCTGCACACCTGGAAAACATGCTATTCTCACTTTCTCTTTAAGTATACCTCTTTATCATTGAATCTCTATACAATACCTATCATGAGTTGTAGGGTTTCTGGCAAAACCCTGTAACTCCATTTTGCAAAGTTTTGAGAAAAACTGAGTTAAAGTTTTGAAGTCTCTAAAAAAAACTGAATATGAAAGTGGTAATTATTTTTTTTTGAAACATCTGGGGAAAACCATATAACTCCATTTTGCAAAGTTTGAGAAAAACTGAGTTAAAGTTTTGAAGTCTCTATTGCACAATAGCCTGTTTAATTCTGACATTGTGAAATAATCAAATATTACCAACTTTATTTAGAAAATTATCACTAGTGTTCATGGACTTACAGGATTTTCCCTGTATAACAGGCTGTGAGCAATTATGTAAAAGTTTTGAGAAAATCCACTAAGTGATTTTAAAAGATTTTCCCTGCCTATAAATGTCATTTTTGGACTTAGTGAAAATTGACCAAGACTATAACTCCAACCTTATACCTCATAGGAGAAAGAGGGTTTTACCAGATGATAGAGCATAAAATTTTGCATGTGTGGATAACATTAACTCCATTTTCAGCAAAATTGGAGTTATAGGGTTTTCCCAGAAACCCCATGATATATAATATAATTGTTAGTTATATTTAATGATAATTGCATTGTCATGGGAAATGTTCATTAAATAGAAAATGTGAAATATCAGAAATAATTCTTCCTAATTCATGATTCTTTATGATTTATATCATGAGTTTGTTTTCAGATTTTTTGACCCACATATGTTTGTACCACAATCCAAAGCCTATGTAGCTCGGTGGAAGTGGCGCTTGCATGTTCTGCAACTAGGCTGCCCAAAGGTAGACTTAAGTTCAAGTCTAGTCGCTGACTGTAGGAACTTTTTCTAAGCCTATCTTCAACCAATTCCTGAATTAGTTGATCTCTGGCATGGGCAAGCAGGTTTTTTTTTTCCTGAAAAACTCAAGAAAATTGACCGTAGAATTCACATTATTTCAGACAGTAATATATCCTGTTAGGGTTAGGTACCAAGAGATGAAAGCACTTGCTTGCCTATCTCTTCATTGGTGCCACCTATAATTAGTGATACGCATGGGCCAGCTATCTCTGATTGGCTACCAGTGGAGATTGAACTGCCCACTCAGTCTCCAAACACTAGATAAGGTTAAAAGGACTCATCTACTCCATATGGGTATTGGTGACTTTTGTTTGGACTTTTGACGAGATCAGACATGTTATTTTAGATTGAACCTAATTAGATTTTATACAAGGTTTTTTGGGAATCTCACATTGCACTGGTGCCAACGCAGCTTGAAACCTACTGTCTCCCTCTCTCTATGAAAAATGCAAGAGGTCTGATGGCCGTGTAGGCCCCACCCGTTATGAGGACCAGTGGTGGATGTATGGTATTTTAGGGAGTTAGGTTTTCACTCTGTGGCCAAGTGAGTTCTTGACACTCCTTTCTCCCTTTTAGTAGGGCATTAAAAATTTAAATATTGCTTTACTGTGCTAGTAGACTTCTGCATGAGTCTGCAGGATTTGCTAGTAGGCTATAAGCCTACAGGATTACTTTAACAAGTAGAACTGTACAAGAGACATCTCTACCAAGGCACTGTTCATTTCAGTATGGACATCACCAACGATTTTGTGCACGCCTTTAGCAAAGATCAGTTGCTTGACCTGTTCAAGAAGATATTAAAAAGGCTTGATATGGATTTCCCAGGATTTATAAACACACACACCCAGGTCAGTGATCAAGAAGGAGAGGTTGAGGATACAGAGGGTGAATTCACAACATTCCCACTGCCCAAGAATCCTCGTCCATCTTTTGGTTGCCCAAGGTGAACAGGCAACCAAAAGATGGAGGACAACTGAAGATCTTATGGAAGACTATTTAACATCACAAATTACAGAAGACAAAAAGTAAAAGGTCCCACCAGTGATCCTCTGAGACAAAGAGAAGTGGACCTCGGTTTCAAGGACCTTCAGTGAACTTCTCCAGGGTCAGAAATACAGATGAGGGTGTTAAGATTCATCCTGCTACTGTCTCAGATTATCTTAAGATGATGAAAATGCTGGACAACTCCAAATTGTCCCATACCTTCGCACTAGCAAGCAAGAAAAAAAATCTTAAAGTGGTGCTTAGAGGGGTTGTTGAGAGTATCACAACTGATGAAGTCACTGCCGACCTCATCAGTCAAGGACCCCCCCCCCCCCCAATCAAAGTCAGCAGAATGCTGAGATCTGACAAAAGGCCAATGCCACTAGTGTTAGTTGAAATTAGCAATATCCAGAAAAGGATATATGAAGTGACAGATATTTGCAGGTTAAAAATTACAACTGAGCCTCTAAGGAAGAAGGTATTGGCAGGGCAATGCCATAGATGCCAGAAGTTTGGGAATGCCCAAAAGTTGTGCAGAGCAGCCTACAGATGTCTGAAATGTGCAGAGGGACAGCAGACCAACACCTGTGTCAAGCTAAGATCTACACCTACTTGTTGTGCTAACTGTAGAGGACCACATCCTGCCAATTACAAGGGATGCTTTTTCCACCCAAAAAATCGTGAGTCAGCAAGAGTGAACCCTGCTCCCCCATGCAATGACACCATAAGCAACCAAGCAGGTCACCCTCCTGTTCGAAATATCTCACCTTCAGTAGTGCAGGAAGGTACGCGACCTTCATCCATGACCAAAACATATGCAGAGGAGGCACGAACTCAGATTCCTACATCTCAAGAGCATACAAGCTCCAACTTTACATCATTTCTAACTGCTTCACTTGCCATGCTGCAGGAATTCAGCAAAGCAAGCCTCTTACCATCTTCCAGAAAGAGATTCTATCTAGAAACCCAATCCATATTGACAGCTGTCTACAATGTATAAAAAAATCAAACCGAACTCACTCATGATTATAGCATGGAATGCTGATGGCCTGACAAATAAAATTCTGGAACTGCAAGAGTTTGCAAACAGATATAATCCAGACATAATCTTGATCAGTGAATCACACTTCAGACCATCTAGCAACCCAAGATTAAGAAGATATATACTATGTAGGCCAGGCAAACTTAACTCTAGTGGTGGTGGCACAGCCATTTTTATCAAAAATTATTTAAACTACAATGTTTTAACCAACCCTCAAACTTTGAACCTTGAAGTGACAGGTGTGAAGGTACACACCAGCAATGCAAGTAGACTTAAAATCTATGCAGCATACAATCCTCCCAGCACTCCACTATTGACATTGGATTTAGACTCCATCCTCAGCTCCACGGATTCCATAATTATAGCAGGAGTCCCCAGCTCCAAACATATAGCTTGTTTCAGTTCGTCACTCAACTCTTCAATAGCAGCTGGACCTACCAAGCCCACCCACTGCAGCCATCAGGAAGTTCGGATGTACTAGACATAGCCATCCTCAAAAACATCACATATCAATATCAGCTGGAGACATTGGAAGAGCTTACTTCAGATCATAACCCCATCCATCTAAAGCTAGGTACCCAGGATCAACTCTCTCCCTCAACAATCTTTTATAGCATAGGATAAGCTCTCTATGGTTCTCCCAGAACACATTGGCCCACCTCCTGTCATTTGCAAAAAAGAAGACACATAGACTTAACTGTAAGCAACCTAAGAAGACAAATTAACACAGCAATAGTATCAATTTCACAAACTACTGTCTTCCACTTGTCCAGTTGGATTCCGGAAGAGGTTATGGACCTGATCAGAGCTAAAAACAAAGCCAGAAAGCGATACTGTAGCACAAAACAATCTTAAACAACTTGAACAGACAGGTTCAAGAAGCTCGCCAGAAACATAGGAATTCAGAATTGGAATCTAAACTTACGGAAATTCCACCCAGAAGATAACGCCATCTGTAAATTTCTAAAAACTCTATGTACCAAAAGACAGCCCCTTCCCCCTATGAAGACTAAATGTGGAATTGCACACTTAGATGAAGAAAAAGTAGAAGCCCTAATTGACAACCTGGAAAATCAATGCAGGCCCATCTTACGAAAACTTAAATATTAATCTCATTTATAAATTCATTGTCAGGTCAGAAAAGCCTTAAGACAGCCTAAGGATAATTCAGATCTCATCACTCCCACTACTCCAACAGAAATAATCAATATTATATCCCAACTGAAGAATAAAAAGGCTCCTGTTCCCGATGGCATCACCAATAGAATAATAAAATTACTCCCAAGGAAGGCCATAGTTCATCTAGTTAATATAACCAATTCCATATTAAGACTCCAGTAGTTTCCCACAGCTTGAAAAACTGCTGATGAAAACAGCCTGGTAATAACCCACAACTCTCCCAAACTACAGGCCCCATCAGTCTTCTTCTGGCCTCGGTAAAGTAACAGAAAAAGTCATCCTAACAAGGCTACCACTAGCAGTGGACAAACATAAAATAATCCCAAACGAGCAATTTGGTTTTTGCAAGGCTCACAGCACAGTGCAACAAATTCATTGATTAACAAAACACATCATCCATGGTTTCAAATGGCACCTCCACACTGCTGCTGTGTTCTTGGACATTGCCAAGGCCTTCAATAAGGTCTGGCATCAAGGCCTTATCTTCAGACTTATTGAAAACAACATTCCAGTTAAGCTAGTAAAACTTATTAACTCATACCTTAGTGAAAGATGCATGCAAGTAAAGCTTAATGGAATTGTTTCATCAAGGTGCAAAATTCTAGCTGGTGTACCTCAAGGCTTCCTTCTGGCCCCACTACTGTTCTCGATTTAAGTATCAGCCATCGCTCTAAATTCAAGAACAACCACAGCCCTTTATGCCAATGACACTGCTATTCTAGCAAGGTTTCTCAGCCCCTCACCTGGCAATCAGTAGTTTCCAAGGAAGTATCAATGCACTGGAAAAATGGTTCGCCAACTGGAGGATTCGAGTAAACCCCCTCAAAAGCTCAGCCATGTTATTCTCTAGAAAAAAGGTCTGCATTAAAGAAGACATCCCTGGTTAAAAGATCTTATGGCAATCAGAGACCAAATACCTTGGGGTACTACTGGATAAAAAACTCCTTTTTAACAAACACATCAGTCTCATTGGCTCCAAGATATCCAAAGTAATAGCTCAACTCAACCCAATGATCAACTGCAAGAGTAAAGTAAACTGAACTTACAAAACAAATTACTACTTTACTGGATGGTTATACGTCCAGTATTACCTACGCTTCACCAGCATGGAGTTGCACTTCACTATCAAATATTTCAAAACTACAAAGAATCCAAAATAATTGCCTAAGGATGATTCTAGATGCCTCATGGTTTATCAGAAATTCACAGATTCATTGAGAAACTGGCATTCCATACATCTCCTCCCTTCTTCGCGATCTCACAGAAAATTTTTTCGCCAAGTCAGGTTTGCATTCAAACCCGCTGATCGCACAAGCTGTCAATTACAACAAAACAGAGTAGTAGTACTACAAATACAAAAGACCGAAGGCTATTCCACTCCCAGCTGATCATAACTAATACAACTGCCCCCAGAGGGCGAGCGTAAAGCTCACTAAACTCCCTTTCCCAAATAACTTCCTTTACAAACAAGGGGGAATATGAAAAGCATTTTTGCTTCACCCATCTTGACAGTAGCGTTATACGTTATCTACTCCATATAAATGAATAAAAAAGGTGTTAGCTGATGATTTTGATTGATTAATGTTTTTACCATTTTGAAGGTATTACTACATAGTTTGTACTGGCACAAATTGGTAAATTTGTTTTCAAATTTGCCAGCTGCTGTTCTGTTGACATTAGAATTTTTTTTTTTTTAAATTTAGGCCAAGTGCAGATTCTAATATCACAAGGAAAACTGAGGATGCTCTTCTAATAGGTCAGCAACCACCACTAGAACAGTGCTTTAGACCAGAAATTGTGCGACTGGCACCACCTCTTCATGTTTGTGAAGATGAAGTAAGCATTTAAGTAAATGAAATAAATGTAACAATAGCTCTAAATGCCACCTTTTTGTTTAAATTTTAAGTATACAATAGAATCTGGTTAATTGGGCCATCGATTAATTAGGGCAGCTGTTTATTTAGGACAAGAGTGCAGCCATCAAGATTATACCTCTGAGGTAATCACTTGTAAAAGGTTAGTTGGTTTAAGGCTTATTGGCAAAAGTACTTCAAAGGTCATACCGTGCCAGACCACAGCTTATAAATGACTTGTTAGCTTTGTTCCTTCACATGTTTTAAGTAAAGCATGTAAATGATTCATCATCATTCCTCTCATCGACTCAGCTTATACAGCATATTACCTTCTAAGGGGGACAGTTTCAAATTAGTGTTAGTGAGTACCTTTTTTTTTTTGTCATTTTTCATGCTGAGCCAGTGCCTAATTAGAAAAATATAGAAATTTTTCAGTGCTCTATTTTGTGATCATTTTGTTTTTAATTTTATGGAATTTTGGATCTTACCAAGATGGCTTGTAAAGATTTGTCATCAGTTGAAAAAATTACTTGTCTGTTGATACTGATGATGAGGAAAATTTAAATTTGTTCATATTCACTATTGTAATTAATTTGAATAAATGATTTGTTGCTCATTGAATTGTTAGTTTGTCATTTTAATATCTTTTTAACTATTAACGTGAAATTCACATAATTGGGACAGCCACTTAATTGAGCAAAAATGTTCTAGTCCTGATGTGTCCAAATTAACCAAAATACTTATATGCATTTCTTTAGGAATAAACAGAAATGCAAATAATTCCATTTTTGTCAGATTATACAGTGGATTCTTGTTAATTGGACCACATCAGGAATGGCATAATTTGGCCCAGTTAAATGACTGTTCCAATTGAACGAAGTTGCATGCCAAGAGTTTAAAAGATGTATATGAATAAGACAAAAGAAACTTCACAGAAACTTCCATAAAACCAAATTCTTTGTTATTGGTTCTCAAACTTCCTCTCTGTCTCTCTTTGTTTTTTTTTCTCATTATTTGACTGGGCACCGACTCTCTCTCTGTTTCTGTTCAGCTGTCAATCATCTATGAGTCTTCTGAACAAGTGCACATACACACTGAGAAGACTCATAGATGATTAGTGAAAGGAGAATATCTTTACAACCAACAACAGATATTACCATACACTTATCAAATTGTGAATTAGAATAAATTACATGGAAATTATTATAATTATCATATATCCAGCAAGTACATTTAATCTAAAACACTTTCTGTTTTTTCTTTAAAAATAAATATCAGTTTCTAATCAGGCACGTGGTAAGTGCAGAGTTACAAAATCTAAACTAGCAATAAGTATAATAAAAAAAAAGTAAAAAGATTTATAACTTTTAATTATATGATTATTTTTACACTTATATTCGTTACTTTTTTTTTTCTGAAGCCTTTCTGTTCAGTTTATATCCATCTAATATTTTACTGAATTTGATATACTTACATTTGTTCACATTAAATTCTAAGATCATCCTAAGAATGTAGTCCATCTAGACAGTTGACCAATCTTCTCAGCTCTAAATCATCAGCAGAGATAGAAATTTTACTTTTAATATTTGAACCTAAATCATTTATGAAGATATTAAACAATAAATTCCCTAACATTGAACACCTTATGGCACTCTGCCCCTAACACTCCTGCTTTTTGAACACACTATGAATGAATTTCTTTCTAGGTGATCATCAATGTCTGTTTGGTACATTTTAATAAGTAGCTTCCATTAAAGGTTTTGTTAAATCACATCATAGCATATCATTAAATCACATTATTACCTTGTCTATTTCCATCATCATCATCATAAAAAAACTAAGTAGATCTGTCAAACAATATCCCTAAAAACCATGTTGTATCTTTTTCAAGTGATATCTATCAAGAATATCATGGACATGGTTTCCCAATTAATTTTTCTTACTTTGTAACACTAAGAAGACTCACTGGTATATAATTCTCCACCTTATATGATGAACCACTCTTATGAAGTGGAATAACTCTTGCAAACTTTTTTTCATAAGGTACCATTCCCAATCTCAGTTATTCATTCAAGAAGATCAGATATGGATTAATTAACTCTAACATTAAGAGTCAAAGCTGTATAACTTTGAGGAGATCTTCATGTAGCCTATTAAGGAATGCAGAGAACAGACTAGGACTTCTGATCTAATGTTCAATCCTCACTTTCTTGTGGTGCACCTTGTTAGGTATCTATTGGATACTGACTGAATGAGGATAGGCTGGAAATTTGGGATTTAGCCAACCAAATTATGTTCCTATTGGCTTAAATCATAATGCAAAATGATTGTACATGATAGACTGTCAGGCTTGCTAGGGCATTGCCCAGTTAAACAAGGTCCTCCATTGTTTTTGTCAAAGAACCAGGATGAACAGCAAAAAGTCTTCTACTGGAAGAAATCCCAGAACACAGCCCAACCTCAACTGAGTTCAAAATTGGCACTATCAATGAAAGAGACATCAATGGGAAAGAAATGGAACTAACAGAAGAATAGGATAAGTAGCAAACTGACATAATAGGTGTGACTGAAATAAAGAAGACAAAAAAATAAGCAAGATCTTTTTAAGCAACAAATACAAAATGTTATATTCAGGCAAATAATAATCAGAAAGGAGTATCTATAGTATTCAACACTAAATACGAGGATAATCTTGAATAGCAATCAGTATCTAGTAGAGTGATGTGGCAAATATCAGAGTAGGTAACTGGACAATGAGACTTATTTGTCATATGGTCCCACAGAAGATTCTGCTAAGGAAGTAATGGAGAAATTTTTTGATGCATTAGAGAAGGCATCTGACACAACAAGAAAAGTTGGTCCTCATTGGAGATCTAAACTGCAGAGTAGGAAATGATTACCAGACACAGAAAGGTTTTGGGAAAATTTGGAGAAAACAGCATAACTAATAATAATGGTGAGTAGCTACTGGATTTTTATTTAGGACATGGATTAGTGGTTATTAACACTATGTTTCAACATAAAAATGTGCACAAATTCACATGGAGAGAAGATGGTTCCTGTTTACAAACTCTGTCTTATTGATTATGTTATTGTTGATAGTGATTTTTCCCAGTATTTCAGGACACAAGAGTATATAGAGTATATATTTAAATAGGAAGTGATCACTATTTAGTTTTAAGTAGGATAAAATTGAATTTTTATATTGAAAAGAAAAGTATGTAAGAAAGTTTTAAAACAAATCAAAGTTGTGCAGCTTATAGAGGTGAATTGTAGATTAAAATACACAGACATCATTCAAGAAAAATGACAGAGTTTGTAAACAGGAACCATACCTTGGAGATTCAGTGGTAAGCCTGAAGCCCATTGATTGATTCAGCCAGAGAAGCATGTGATGAAGTTGTTTGTTAGGATAGAAAAATCGGAATGTCATAGTGGACTCAGGAAGTTAGAGAGGCAGTCAAGGAACAGAAGAAAGCATATCAAAAGTTCCTTGCAAGTAAAAGTCAGCTTGTGCTATTACAGAATACAGAGAAAAATGTAACAAAGCAAAACAATGTGTAAAACTAGCTAAACAAGAGTCATGGGAAGACTTTGGTAAGAACAGAGAAAATAAATATCAGGAAGGTGAAAAAACATTCTGGAGGCTATTGAAAAAACTTAGAAATAGAGGAAAAAGTACTGCAAATGGAATCATTTACAGTACTTTTAATGTAAATGGAGATGATAATATTGACATGAAAACTGAAGATATACTAAATAGAGAGAGATATTGTAAAAATCTCACACAATCATAATTATTATATATACTGAGTGCAAAAATTTATAAATAATGCTTAAGCATCATTATATATAAGATAACCTAAAAAATGTACATATATTTGTTTGCATTTAGTAATGCAATTGCTGGATACCACCATGTGATTATGCCGTAGTGATACTAAAGGAGGAAATGAGTAGTACACTTGCTTATTGTATGTTGTAATCCTTAGGAATTTCATCATCATCATGCATATCAAGGATTTAGGCCTAGCATAGCCTTAGAAGTCATCGTTTAAGAGGACGTCTTGGTTTTCTTTTCCTAATGGCTTGTACTTTAAGGCTTGTTTAGGTAATCTTTCTGTTTTCATTATTTGAACGTGTTCCATCCATTTATGTTTATATTTTTTAATTTTTTCTATTACCGGTTCTTGGTTTAATTCTTTCATAATTTCTTCGTTTCTTTTGTGATCAAATAGGGTATACTTTGCAGTTTTTCCCATAAACTTCATTTCTGCTGTTATTAATCTTTGTTTGTCTTTTTTGTTTTATTGTCCAGATTTCACTTCCATACATTAAAACTGGTAGGGCTAATGTATTGTATACTTTTAGTATGGTTTGTTTTTGAACTAGGTTTGGTTTAAATATAGAGTTAATTACACCTGTTATTTTTAAATATTTATTTTTACGTTTATATCTTTTTCATTTTCATATGTGATCATACATCCTAGGTAGTTAAATGAATTCTGATGAATGATGATGGTAGATTGAGGAAGGAGGTGGAGATTGCAAAGGAACAATTTGGCTTCATGCATGGTAGATCAACAACAGATGCTATCTTTGGGTTATGGCAGATGATGGAAAAGTATCGAGAAAAACAAAGGGAGCGACATCTGGCATTTATTGATCTGGAGAAAGCATCCGATAGAGTGCCAAGGCAAGAAGTCTGGAGGTGTCTGAGGGAGAAGAAGGTTCCGGAGAAATATGTCAGGTTGGTGCGGGAAATGTACAGAAATGTGAAGACAAGTGTTCGGACCTGTCTGGGACAGACAGAAAGTTTTCAAGTAACAGTTGGCTTGCATCAAGGGTCTGTTTCTTGCATTAAGTCCATTTCTGTTTAATATTGTGGTGGAGGTAGTAACAGAGGAGGTGAGAGAAGATGCGCCTTGGACAATGTTGTATGCAGATGACATCTTGCTATGTGCAGATTCAAGAGAAGAAGCGGGAACTAAACTGGAAAGATGGAGAAAAGTACTGGAAGAGAGAGGTATGAGACTGAGCAGAAGTAAGACAGAGTATATGTGTTGCATGGTGGGCGGTGGACAGGAGACAGATCTGGAGCTGGAAGGAAATGTCATCAGGAAGGTGAGAGACTTTAGATACTTGGGTTCAACAGTGGAAGAAGATGGAGGAGCTGAGAAGGAAGTGGGATGCAGGATACAAGCGGGTTGGAGGAACTGGAGGGAGATGGCTGGAGTGTTATGCGATAAGAGGGTGCCGATCAATCTGAAAGGCAAAATCTATGACATATGCTATAGAAACTGTGGCCCTGAGGAAAAATAACATCAGCAGGATGGAAGTAGCAGAGATGAGAATGCTTAGGTGGATGTGTGGTGTGACCAGAAAGGATCGTCTGAGAAATGACTATGTGAGGGGAACAGTGAAAGTTACGAACTTAGGAGCGAAAATACAGGAGGCAAGGTTGAGATGGTTTGGTCATGTGAGGAGGAGGGAGGATGAATATGTGGGAAGAAGGGTCATGCAGATGGATGTGCAAGGAAGGCGGAAGTGTGGGCGGCCAAAGAAGAGATGGAGGGAGCTGGTAGAAGAGGACTTAAGGATGAAGAACTTGGATGTGGTGACAGCCCAAGACAGGAAGGTGTGGAGGAGACTCATTATCAACAGTGACCCCACTTAAGTGGGAGAAGCTGCAGAAGAAGAAGAATTTATTTTTACGTTTATATCGTTTTCATTTTCATATGTGATCATACATCCTAGGTAGTTAAATGAATTCACCTGTTCTAAGATCTTGTTATCTATTACTATTTTAGTTCTTGCTGGATCTTGTCCTTTAAAGGCCATAGTTTTTGATTTTTCTGTTGATATTATCATACCATAATCTTTGGCTATCTCATTTAGATCTAAAATGGCTTTCTGTACGTTATCTTCAGAATTTGTAATTATTATTTGGTCGTCGGCAAAAAGGAGGGTGTTTAAGTTCACTGTAGGAGAAAGTTTAATTCCTTGATGTATATTTTTATTCCATTTTATTATTATTTCATTTAAGTAAATATTAAAAAGAGTTGCTGAGAGGGGACATCCCTGTCGGGCCCTTGGTTTATCTCTCTCGTATATGATAGCTCGTGATTTAATCTTATTTGTATTTGATTATTTTCATATATACTGGTGATAGCTTTTAGGTTATTATTTGGTATTTGTCTTTCTTTTAATATGTTAAATAATATGTTTCTTTTAACCTTGTCAAGTGCTTTTTCAAAGTCAATAAATGCAATATGTGTTTCTAAATTGTATTCTCTTCTTTTCTCTATTATTAATTTTAGGCAAAAGGCCAGGTCTATACATGATCGTCCTTTTCTAAATCCATTCTGTACTTCTAAAATAAAGTTTTCGGAATATTTCATTAGTTTGCTGTTTAAGATTCTGCTATATATTTTGTAACAGGAATTTAGTATACTGATACCTCTATAGTTTTTAAGGTCATCTCTATTACCTTTTTTAAAGATAGGGAATCACAATTGCTTTTTTCCATTCTATTGGGGGGGGGGGGATACCAGTTGGATAAATTTTATTTAAAAATAATAAGAGTCTTTCTTTGAATCTAGTTCCTGCATATTTATATAGTTCTGAACCTAGTTTATCTTCTCCAGGTGATTTTCCATTTCTTGTTTCTTTTAGGCTGATTTCTAATTCTTCTTTAGTTATTTCCTTTTCATTTTCGTTAATTGTTTGCCAATTGTCTTTTTTAAAATATTTGTCTGTCCACAATTCTGTGTAGTAATTTAGAAATTCTTCTAATTTCAATTCAGTGTTTAATTTTATGTTTTCTTTGGTATCTGCATTTAAATGTTTCAAAATTTTATATACATTGGGTCTTATTTTATATAAATCATGTTCTAAATTAGAGACAAATTTGTTCCATGATTCTCTATATCTTTTTCTGACTTCTCTTTTAGCTATGGCTCTAATTCTTTTATATTCTATTTCATCCTCTAATCTTTTACTGCTTAACCATTTGTGATAGGCTTCTTTTTTCTTTTTGATTGTATCATCCCAGATCTTCAGTTTTTTGTTTTAATTGAATTTTTTGGTTTTTCCTAAGCTTTCATTTGCTGCTGCATTTAGTATCATTTTTATATTAAGCCATTCTATTTCTATTTCTTCATTTTGTTTTATTTTATCTAGATATTGGTTAATTCTTTGTTAATATAGCCATTGTACATTTGTGTCATTCAGTAGTCTAGTTTTATAAACAAATGTTTCAAATTTTCTTTCTGTTCTTGTTACTTGTAGCCATTTAGGTGGTAATCTTAATTTTATTTTAACAAGGAAATGGCCACTGCTTATTTCATATCCTCTGTGAACTCTAACATCTAGTGAAAATTTTGATGTCTTCTCATTTAATATAAAATAATCTAATATTGATTTCCATCCTCTTGCTGCCCAAGTATATTTATGTATGTCTTTATGTTTATAGAAGGAATTCATTATTTTTAGGTTATTATAAACTACAAAGTCAATCAATTTTTTACCATTCCTGTTTAGAGTACGTTCTCCAGGTATTCTTATATTATTATTAATTTTCTTGTTTCCAATTCTTGCATTTAAGTCTCCTGCTAAAATTGCATAATCATTAGAAATTGTTGATTCTTGACCACAAAGATTAATGAAAATTAACTATTATTTAGATATTGGTCAAGTGTAGGTGAATAACTAATTTAATTATCAACTAGTTTCGCCGGCTTGTGCTGTCGGCTTTATCAGGGTACAATCAGGAAAGCAAAGAAACGAAAATTACAAGCTAAACATTAACTGACAATTCTATTTCAATAACAAAATAGTAGTGCGTCTGAAACAATACGCATGTCACGGATACATGATTTACTTGTTGAGATGCATTTTGTAGTTTGCACTGAAGTTCATGTCTGAAGTTTTTAGAGAAAAGGAACACATCAGCTTGTTAGAAACAACAGACAAAATATTTCTGGCCTTTCTTCTCACTTCTCTACAACCAACCACATAATTGAATGGAATAAAAGTCTTACGCCATATATAGAAGAAAACTACCATTCCAGAATCTTCAAAGAAGCTGCTACAGTCACCCGTTCCACAAATAACCTAACAGAAACCAAGGTTTAATCCTACCAGATATATGGAAGACTTTAATTAGATCAGTAAACACACAAGAAATGAATTTCAGTGCAAACTACAAAATGCATCTCAACAAGTAAATCATGTATCCACGACAGCCGGCGAAACTAGTTGGTAATTAAATTAGTTATTCACCTGCACTTGACTAATATCTAAATAATAGTTAATTTTCATTACATAATCATTTTTATTTATTTTATTATATATGTTTTGTAGCTGATTATAAAAATCAATATTATCCTATTCTCTTCCTTCTTCTGGGACATATAAACCAATTATTGTTAAATAGCCTCTATCTATTTTTATTCTAGCTTCTATTGTTCTTTCATTCCATAACTTATAATGTTTTAACTGTTTTGAAAGGGAGTTATGAATCCAAATCATGACTCCCACTTGTGCTCTTTGGTCTCTGTCAACTCCACTGTATATCACATTAAAATTTTCGGTTTTCATAGTTCTTTTTTGTTTCGGTGGTTACTGCTATTTTAAAATTTCTTTCATTTAATAGTTGGTCTAATTCTATTTCTTTATATGCTATTCCTCTTACATTCCAGTTTGCTATGTGTATTATATTTTGTCGTTTCCATTTTTGTTTTACCTTTTCCATTCCAGAGGCATTTTCCATAGATTCAATCTGATTATCTTTTTCTGTCAGCTTACAAGTAGAATTATGTTCTCCATGTCAGGGGACTAGCCTGACGATGGAATAGTTCAGTGGTAGGGCTGCTACCTTAAGGCTTCTGAACTAGCCTTCTTCCGAATTTAAACCCATAGGAGGAATAGGGTATATTGAAGGGGAAAGAGTAGATTATAGAAGAATTATAGTAAGGTTTATAGAGAGGGCATAGTTGTAAGGGCAGAAATGAAAAGACCCCATGGCCCTCGAGTACTCTAATAGCATAAGGATCATAAAATAAGAAGAGTTGGCTGATAAGGCCTTATAGGAAAGATTAAAGTAAGTGGATCTTCCTCAAAGTAGAGGAAGAAGAGGATAGATCCAGCTAGGGATCCATGGGAGTGCCACTTCCCTTACAATCAAGATGATTGGCCCTGTTGGTCCACGAGTCCTTATTCAGTATATTCGGACCACCCTACCACACACATACACACACATATATATAAATAAAAGTTAGGAAAGATTATTACGGAATTGGATCCTTAGGAATTTACATAGAAATAATGTTGCATGTATTATATTATTGTGTATTTGTATATAGTAGTGTTCTTATGACATGTACTATTACAACATGCAAGCACTGTAGTAGTGGCAGCCATGTTTCACTAGAATTTTGCTTTGAATCGGTAATGGATGTGTGCATTAGTAGTCAGGTTTTTAGAACAGCTGTTGCTGGGTAATAAGAACACTAGCAAATGGATAGGCAAGCAAGGAAGGAGGACCATAAAGGTGGAATAAACTATCAAATTCTGTGATCTTAGAAAAATTTTTCTAAGGAACTGAAGTTAATAAGTTAATATTGAAGGATAGTATAATATATAAAGCCTTTTGTAGATTAGTGAGAATTAATGACAAGCAAGTGAAAGGAGCAAAGTGGAATCTGCAGTAAAGTTCTGTTTATTGGAACAGCTCAGTTCTTTTTTTTTGTCTGAGTTATTATTCTGCATGCCTGCTTCATCAAAATGAAGGAAAGATGCGTTAAGGAAACTTGCTTACTAGAAGAAGACCTATTCAAATATATTAGTCAAGTGAGATCTTTAATTTTGTATTCTAAAGAGTTGGATAAATGATAGAATAAATGAATGACTAAAAACAATAAAATAAAGAAGTAAAGAAAACAAAGGATGATAAAGAGGATAGAAAGTTTCTATATAATCAAAAGAAACTAGAACTTTTAGCTGAATGCTATTTTCTTGTTTTGTGTAGCATTCAATGTTAGCTCTCAGAATTGAATTTGACTGTGAGTCAGAGAATGAAAGATATATATTTTTATTGAGCTCATATTATGTAATTTCAGAATGGCCATATAGATATGTTTTAATATCTAATAAGAATTTAAGAGTTACGTGCATGGAATATTAGCATTTTCTAATTGTAATTCTGTTGAAAATATGAATGCCGTGTCTTTTTAGAGAGAGAGAGAATTACTCGATATACAGAATTGAATCTGTTTTATATATTTATATAATGTTTACAGTTTTATTTGTTTATATTTTTATATTTGAGTTTCATTCTCTAAACACATGATTCTGATTTTGAATTAATGCACCATCATAGAGAGAAATCTGAAATATATTACCCAACTAAAATAAAATTATATATAGGGACTCTTGACTTCATATCAGTTGCCTTAGTATTCCATTGTTGGATATGTTAACAGTTATATGTTTCAGTAAGGAAATATATAACTGTGATAGACATATTAATTAAAATTATAATAATGGAATTAACTTACGTAAAATATTATTTATTAGTAGAATTTTCACCTGAGTATCACAGGCATCTGCAGTACATGTAAAAAGCTAATTAAACAATAACTGACAATTCCAAAAGGTGCTACCTAAGTAGCTAATGTAAGATAACTAAAAAAGGTAATTAAATTTCCTAACTTATTTAAAAAAAAATAGATAAATAAATAAATAAATAATATATATATATATATATACAGTCATACCCCGACTTACGCGAATCTGGAGTTACGCGGTTTCTTATATGTACGTATTCCCATCCTGCTTCATGCCTCACTACTAGTCGTATTTTTCAGGCACCAGCCACATTCGCCAGTGTCGCACATGCAGTGAACAAGCACTGACGTGTTTCGCGTGATCTCCATTCATACACGATTTTTATAGTCTACAAACCTTGCGATTGTTTAATGTTATGTTCTTGATAAAAATTTTATCAGATAAAAAATAATATTGTCATCCAAAAGAAGCAAGTCCGATTCTTCTACTGCTAGCAAGAAAAGAAAAACATTGACTTTGGAAACAAAACTCAACATTATTAAGGATTTTGAAGGCAGAATGAAAATTTGTGAGCTAGCAAAGAAGTTCGAGCTACAGGAAACCACAGTAAGAACAATCATAAAAGAAAGGTTTACAGATTTTGGAGGACATAGATTTTAATGAGGAAAGAATTGTAGCCACAAGGCAAGGAATAAAAAAATCATTAGCTTGCTATGAAGAAATTTTGCATGACAAGAAAAAGACATTATCAGATGAATCAATTAGATTTTATGAAACCATCGACATCGAAATAATTTTCTTTTTTTTATGTACGAAAAACTACAATTATGATTATATTTCTTAAAAAATATAGGTGTTTTTGTAAACCTTTGGTCCCAATTGTATGTTTGTATATATAAATTACATGCAAGATTATACCCCGAGTTACGCGAATTCGACTTATGCGCTTTTTGTTGGTCCCACCTACCGCATAACTTTGGGGTTTTACTGTATATATATATAAATAAATAAAAGTTAGGAAAGATTAGCTGATTTAAAAAGTACTATCTCCCACAAAGGGGATAGACATAGATCATCGAATCTGTTTAAGTTAGGAGAGTGAAGTAAAGTTTCACATGTTTCTTTATACAGCCGTTCCATGAGGAACTGACTTTTGTGAAGGGCTCTTGTTTTGTTCCAGTGAACTGTATGTCTAGTGTTGATGGTATTCTCTGCAAGTCCAGACTGTTCAGGTTCAAAGTATTGAATTTAAGACTTGTGTTCTTCTAGCCGAATAAAAGCAGATCTTCCTGTTTGTCCAAAATAAGATAACCCACAAGAGCAAGGAATCTGGTAGATACCTGGATAACTGAGATGTGGAAGCTTGTCCTTTGGAGAAGTGAGAAAGGTGGAGATTCACTTCTTCAACTAGAACTGCTACTTATATAAAAAATACGTTGGATTTCAAAAATAAAATTTCGGATCTTCATTTCGACGCTTCGGATATTATGATTAGTTTAGATGTTGTTTCATTATTTACTAATGTTTGTTTATCTGACAGCATTGAATTACTGCAACAAGAATTTCCTTCAGACATTGTTAAAATATTTGTTATGTTACATTCTGGCTATTTTTCCTTTAAAAACAAGTTATATCAACAGATCGAAGGAACAACAGTGGGCAATTCTATTTCACCTGCTATTGCCAACTTCTTTATTATTATTAGTAGTAGTATTATTACATCACACCTCCAGGGAGTCCAAAGACTCATCGAGGGAGGACATCTACTCTACAACTCTTTGTTTCACTACTCCACCAACCTTCATCATCTAACACCAACGTCATCTACCGCTGACTACCACCACTAGTACTTTCACAGACAATCACAAACATCCATGCCACAGCAGGATTCAAACCCATAGCCTTTTGGCTGGAGAGCAGATACACTAACCACTCGGTCAACCAGGCCAGCAACGGAGCACTCTGAACAATGTATTTTTGACAACATTTCACGTAGACCTACTCATTAGTTCAGATATGTAGATGATATTTTTGCTATCTGGAATGGCTCTTTTGATGAATTACAACAGTTTCTCTCTAAATTAAATGCACTTCATCCAAGGATTCAGTTCACTCTAGAAGTAGAAGTAAATAAGTAGTTAGCCTTTTTAGATCTTTTAATTCTTTGCTAACCAGATGGTAACCTACATTTCTCATACATCAATCTTACATTAGCTACTTAGGTAGCATGTTTTGGAATTGTCAGTTATTGTTTAATTAGCTTTTTACATGTACTGAAGATGCCTGTGATACTCAGGTGAAAATTCTACTAATAAATAATATTTTATCTAAGTTAATTCCGTTATTATAATTTTAATTAATAGTTTTATCCTGTTACATTGTGTCAATTAATGCAAATATATTTTTCATTAATTTTACAGATTTGAATTTGGTGTTACAAATTTGAAAACTAAGCTTCCTTTTTTATATTTTATTAACAAAGTATATACAGTATATAAAAACACAGCATATAAAAAAAATTTTAAAGCTATAATGACCCTTCAACTCTCTCTCTCACACACACACACAAAAAAACCCCTTAAAATGTTGGGTGAGATCTATTCTAATATTAATTACAAAATGTCCGCAGAAGTGGAAGGTAACATATATTTTCAGCCAGAGAATCAAATGGATACAATAGAAAGTGGGAAGACTTGGCTAATTTGTTCTTGAAATTCAAAAGATGTCTTCCTTCCCAATTCTTATGTATTTTGAGTTAAGAAAGTTCTCTGAGGGAAAGCAGAAGCAGCAAATTTTTTTTTTGCATATAGTCACAGAAGAAAACGAAAGCTCATACCTGTATCTTCAATATATGCTTTACTGCAAACATATTCAGTTTCTATTTAAAACAGGTACTAAAAACATTAACAGTTTATTTTATAAGCTTCAACTGTCCAGCAGTGAAACAGGATACAGCCATGTTGGAATGATCTTGTGTATTTATTTGATAGCTGCCAGTTCCATAACCACATTGAATAGCGTTCCATCCAATATTCAGTCAAAACAAAAAGTGAAGATATTAACTTCTCAACAGGAACTTATAAGGAATACCCTGAAAATTTGTTTCATATATTTATTTTCTTGTAATATGGATGGTTGTAACTGATTCTTAAGAGAATCAGTTACAACTCTCTCTTTCCTTCTTCTTTTTCTATGTCCATTGATTTTTTTTTGCAAACGTCTCTCTCTCTCTCTCACTCACTCACTCACTCTAGAGCTGTCCTTTTTTCTTGTGTCCATTAGCATTTCTTGTGTTCATTTCATAACACAGAACAGCATGCTCTTTATTCTCTCTCTCTCTGATTTGTGAGTGTGAGTGATGTCATGACAGCTGGGTATCACAAACAGCAAAGTGGTTCAATAATAGTGGATAGATACATTAATTGGCAGTATACATCCAAGATAATTTTTTATGCAGTCAGCATAAAAAATGTCTACAGGTATTTTAATTCCAACAAGATATATATATTTTGTCAATCCTTCTTGTTGCTGCTAAATGAAGAACTGTTTCCATCAGTAACTTAAGCCATGAGGTTCAGATAGGCTTAACAGCCTCACTAGTCATTTATTAATAGTAAAATTGCTACTGCATTGTTCTTCTTACAACAGAATACTATTTTGACAAAGAAAATCTTGTCAGCATAACAATATTTTTACACATCTTTTATTCTGGTTTTTAATTAACTAAACCAAGAGTAAAATCTTCTGTAAACAAAATCATGTGAAGATATTTAAATATATTTACATTTTTATCTTTGTATTTTTTCTAATGCAAAGCACATTTATTTTTGGATGTATATATTATATATTGCTATGTATTATGAGAAGGGCTACTACCCAGATTGGTTTTGATTTTTATTGAGGTCTCATCATTGGAAACTGGTCTGGGTCGTGGCCCTTCTAATGATGCATTGCAATATACATCTCCAAAAGGAAGTGTTTTTTGTTTTATGAGATAATACTAAGGCAATTGATATGAAGTAAACAGCCTCTATATACAAATAGCCTAGCCATGAAGATGCTTTACACAAACTTTGTTTACTTGCACTTGGGTTAAGGATTAAACAAGAATATAATTTCTTGGCAAGTGTAATTTCATTGCTCAGTGCTCTTTCTATAGTTTTTTCTTGCAGCATATTTCTTTAAGTACTGAACTATTCATCCAGTTGAGTTCCAGTTAATTATGAAATTTAATCCTCTGGATAAACTTAAGCATTAAATTATGTAATGCAAACCGTAGTGCTATCCTTTTTGCATTAGTGTATATTCCATTAAATAATGTCTCTCAGTTAATATTTCTTAATTCTTTTATCATACAGCATCATAATTACCATTATGCCCTTCAGTATCATGAACATCATGTTACGCCAAGGCTCAAAAATCCCCTCCATAATACTTTAAGCCATATAAATTTATTCTTTAACACATTGACTGCTGCATGCAACAAGTGTGCCTCACACATACACTTTCTGCTAGCGCCATGTGATACATATTAAATTTAGTTTAATCCTTTATCCAAGTGTGAGCAAACAAAGTTTGCACCTGAAAGTATCTTCAGGACTGGGGTAAGGTGGTACAACACCTTACCACCCCATTCCTGAAGATGCTTTCAGGCACAAACTTTGTTTGCTCACACGTGGCTAAAGGATTAAACTAAATTTATTATAGTCTAACCAAGTGAAAAATAAACTTTCAACATGTGATACATATCTGTTTCACAGGTTAACTTGTCATTATTCACAGTGGTCTGTGAAGATATAAAAAAAATGAGTATCATGGCAGTTAACATGTTAAACTATGCTTTAGTATATATGAATATATACAGTAGCAAACAAATTAGTCCAAATAAGCTGAATTTGCATCAAGTTTTTGGTTTTGGACTATTTTCAGTTTTGGTTTTAGTTCTCTATTTTGGTTGAGTGTTGCATGTTTTAACTGTCTCTAAGATGTTTATTAATAGTGTAAGCAAGTTGACATTTGTAGTGTTTTATTCATTTTGTGTAGCTATAAGATGGATACATCTCCAAGAAAGCATTCAAAAATATGTACTCTTTCTCAGCACACATCCATCACTCAAATTAAAATTACCAATGAATGTGGTGTTGGTTTGGGTACTGTTAATGTGATTTTAAAGAGGTTTAGGGAGAACAGGTGCATTTTCTCTTGACAGAAAAGGAAAATGTAGGCAAAAAAGGAAAGCTACACTTACTCAAGATCGTTTACTAGTTATGAAAAGTAAAATAATTCAAAGATTGTATGCTGTAGAGTTAAATAGAGACTTGGCGGCTAGTGGGATTAATGTTTCTGACATGATACTCTGTTGAAGATTATTAGAAACAGGGAGGACTGCCCACAGACCAAAAAAGAAACAAAGATTTAACTGTTGAGAAGTGGAAGAAGGTCATATTCTCAGACGAGAGCCATTTCTTTGTCCAAGGAGAGTGAGTACCCTGTGTTTGCAAATCAGCAGCTGAGACTTCTCCTGCCCACCTTCAACAAGCTCCTAAATACCCAGCTAAAAATATGTTCTGGGGTTGATTTACATATGACAGTCCAGAATCACTTGTACCTATTGACGGTATGATGAAAAGTGACCAATAAATAAAAATATTGAAGAAAATATCCAGAAAGACAAAGAACTCATCCTAATAATTTCATTAATGAACTTAATAGGAACAGAGGAGCACATATGAATTATTAGATAAAGTTGGAGTTTAATTTTTGTACTTATTTTTTTTGCAAAATTAAAACATTTCTTTAAAATGTGAGTATTCTAATTAATTTATTTGCTACTGTATTATTCAGATATACAGTTTAATGTTGATTTCACCATTAATGTGAACTTCTTCCTATTGTTATTTGGAACACCTTTCACATCTACGTCCAGTTGTCATGTGTTTGCTTTGGTGTCATTCCTAAATATTTTAAAAACATTACAGATTTTATGGCCTCGATTATGTGTATTATTGCTCACATAATTAATTTATTATTAGTTTAATTCAGAGTTAGACTACTAAACTGATAGAGCCTGTGTAGCTCAGTGGATGTGGCGTTTGCACACCACCGCGCTTGGCCGCACGAAGGAAGTCTTGGTTTCGAGTCTAGTCGGCGACTAGAGGAAATTTTTCTAAGCCTTTTTTCGACCGGTTCCCGAGTTAGTCGATCTCTGGCACGGGCAAGCAGGTTTTTCCTCCCGGAAACTCGGGTTTTTCGTCCTGTAAACTCAAGAAAATCGACCGTAGAACCCACATTATTTCAGACATTAAATATATTGTGTTAGGGTTAGGCACCACGAGATGGCGGCACATTTGAGCCGTCTCTCTTCACTGCGTACCGCTTAATTAGTGATAGCCTTGGGCCATCTGTCTCTGATTGGGTACCAGTGGAGATTGAACTGCCCACTCAGTCTCCAAAAAGTTAGATAGGGCTAAATGGCCTCGCCTACTCCCGTATATACGGGAATAAAAAGGCGTTAGCTGATATATATATATATAGCTGATATACTACTAAACATTTTTGAAATAAAAATTCCTGATGGAAATTATGAAAATTCCAGAATTTCTAATTGACTCTAAGTTTTGATTATTATAATAGTGTTACTTAATTATTAGATTGAGAGAATGATTTGCAGTAGATAAGTTATGACTATGCTGTTAGCTATATGAAATACATACACCATTATTGGTGTATTATAAGCAAGTTTCACAGAATTAATTCATATTATAATTTAAAAAAATCTTTTTTTTTCAAAATGTGAATGACAGAATTTTCAAACATGAGATTCAGAGTTGTACTTTTCATGCTACTGATATAAGTATATTATTGGCTTATGGGAACAGCTTAGGCTGCAGTAATAGAAAAAAAAAAATTAGGTCATATATATTGAAAATAAGTTTCATTAAATAATATGCAATATTTTTAAAGTTCATGAGGTATATTTATTTTTGTATATTTTCCACTAATTTTTAATATTTTTTGTCATTTTAATTGAAAAAATGTTGACACCTCAATAAAAACATCTGTTTTAGCACAAACTGCACAGAACAAAGTTTTGAGAAAAAATGCTTATCTTAAAGATGGAAAAGTGTTGTATCATAAGTTATGTTAATAAATGAAGTATGATAATATGCTAATCATTTTGTATTTTAAGACCATAATGAATAACATGTGTTTGAGTAGTTTGGCTTTCAGGAGTTGTATTAGTAGAGAGAGAGAGAGAGAGAGAGAAAGATCTTATAAGAACAGTTACTGCCAGCCTTTGTTGTTATGTGCCATTCGGTCATTTTCAACTCTTAGTGATCTAGTGAACAAAGGCTCTCTGTCCTACTCAGCCTCTTATCCTTTCTCTCAACAATTGTAAGTTCTTTTATATTGTCCATCCAATTTGTTTGTGGTCTTCCTCTTCTTCTCATTCTCTCAATCTTCCCCAGCATAACTGCCTTTTCCAATGATTCATCAGCTCACATAATATGTCAACTTCTGTTTAGTGATCATCGCCTCCAAGGAGCATTCTGTCTTTATATTATCTAAAACCTTCTTCAGTCCATGAGATTCTTAATAGTCTCCTCCACACCCATAATTCAAATGAATCAATTCACTTTCTGTCTTTCTTCTTAATAATCTAGCTTTCACGTCCATACATCATGACTGGAAATACCGTTGCTTTGACAATTCTAACTTTCATGGCCTTACTCACACCTCTGTCTTTCATAATTTTTGCTAGGTTTAACATTGCTTTTTTCCCATGACTATCCTTTTAATTTCATCTTTGCATTTACTATCATTTCTGATTCTGGGCACCAGTAAATCATAACTATCAATGATTTCTATTTTATTTCCCTCTATTATAAATTCATTTAAATTGTCAGAAGCCATCACTTTTGTTTTGCTGATGTTTAAATTAAGCCCAGCTTTGTTACTTTCCATCTTAACCAATACAATGAACTGCTCCAGATCTTCCTTAGTTTTTGCTATGAGGGTTGTATCATCTTCATATCTTAAATTATTTATTTTCCTGCCACCAATCTTAATTCCAGCAAGATCTTTGTCTAAATCAGCCATTCTCATAACATATTCACTATAAATATAAATATTAAAAAGCTAAGGCGACGGTATACAACCCTGCCACATCCCTTTTTCCACTTGAACACTATCTGTTTCTCCAAAGGCTGTTTTTATTGAAGCTTCTTGGTTGTCATACAGTTCTCTTATTAAGAGAATTAGATGTTCAGGTTCCCATTGATCTCATTACAATCCACAGTCTGTTGTGATCCACACATTTAAAAGCTTTCTTATAATCAATAAAACAAATGAGTACTTTCTTCTGAAATTCTCTTGTTCTTTCTATAATCCATCTCATGTGTGCTATTTGATCTCTAGTTCATCTATCTCTCCCTGCCTGTTCTTGTGGCATTTCTCTATTCACATATGGCTCCAACCTTTGTTGGATCACTTTCAGCATAACTTTACTTATATGTGAAATTAAAGCGATGGTTCTCTAATTATTACAATATCTGGCATTTGTTTTTATTGGGATTGGGAGGAATACCGATGTTTTTCAATCTCTAGGCCAGTATATTTTCTTCCAAACCTGTTGACAAATTTCAGTCAATATATTCACTACTTCATCCCCAGCTGGTCTCAATAATTCCACTGACACACCATCAAGTCCTGGAGCTTTTTTCATCTTTTACCTGAATTACTTTTTACAACTCTTATCTAAGGATAAACTTCCATGTAACATCATTTATTTTTCTAAACAGATCTCTTGTTTTACCCATACCTACCAGTCTAATTTGTTAATAATTGTAGCAAAACTATGAGATTTTAAAGTGCTGAATACGAGGAATGCGTATCATGTTCATAGGTAGTCACTGATATTGAGGAAGTGAGCAGATTGTTGGAAGAGAGGTTTTATAAGGATAATATTCACTACTGAATAAGAAACTCAAAGAGTTTCATGCCTAATATATAGTAGAAACTATATAAAGTTCGGCGATCCCAAGTGTAAGCAAATACCTGGATACTGCAGCAACTGACCCTTAAGGTAGTGCAAGCTGAGGCAACTCATGTCAGCTTGCACTACCTTAAGGGTCAGTTGCTGCAGTATCCAGGTATTTGCTTATGCTTGGGATCGCTATATAAAGTTCAGCGATATATTCAACTATATATTCGGCATGAAACTCTTTGAGTTTCTTATTCGGCTAAGAAACGATATGGGATGTAATATCCCTTAACTTAAACAAGTCATATGTTGCCGAATTGAAGCCTTTGGCTCTTCATATATCTAATAATATTCACTATTTTGTATTTCATATTGTATATACTGTTTATATATAACTGAATAGCTAATAACACCAACAACTTGTTCTCTTAAATATAATATAAAAAAAATCGAAAACTATCTTCAATATTATCTGTTATCCTTTGAAGGCAATTCTCTTAATTTAAAAGAATAATATGTTAAAAAAGTTAGATTTAAGAGAATTTATTTCACTAATTCTTGATTGTTGCCAACTTGTGTAAAATATACATAGAAGTATTGCAGATTTTAGCATTCATTCTCATAATTAGTATTTTGGAAGCAGTGTTAATTTTATTTTAAATAAAGCTGTTTTTATTTTAAATAAGTTGGTTTGGATGAACCCTACAGAACCTGGTGAACACAAAATAGCCTGGGATACTTCCATGTGTGCAAGTAATACAGCTGGAGTGGAAGCCAAACGATTGATGGCCAAAGCATTTAAAGGCTCTCTTTCGTTACAACAGCAGCGGCAGTTGTTATCTGAATTGTCACAAGATCCAAAACTAGTGTACCACATTGGACTCACACCAACAAAAGTAAGATATATTGTATACAGATGTTTGTCGTATGTTTGGCGCATATTTTGCTGTGATAAAATAACTGGTGCAATGGGCACTTTTTATTTGAAATGTTACATATGAATAATTCGTATAGTTAACTTTGTCTTGATTGATATTTCATGGTAGTACTTTGTAATACTTTGTAATGAAGTTTATGCTAAAATTCAATTTTTCCTAGGATTTTTATAGTGCCCTTCTGTACATCAATGTACAAATGATAATTTGATCTTGGTAAGTAATTATTTGCACATGCTGATACCTATTATTTGTAGAATGACAATTTCCAGACTTATTATCATAAAAGCAATCAGCTGTCCATATTATGAAATATATGCAAATGACATTTTTTTGAAGGTTTGTATATTGTTTTCTTCCATATCTTAGCAACAGTTTACTGTTTTTTTTTTTTTTTTGTATGTGTGCAGAGCAGTGCACATTATTGTTAATTTTGATTTTGTCCTGAAAGTTTAATTTCAAATATGATGAAGTAGAAGAGAACTGGTATATTCCTTTGCTTCTGTAGTGATACTGAATTTCAGTTTTTTCATAGCCTTACCGCTGATGTCTGGAATTAGTTTTTCAGTATTAGTGTTGCCTAAAGATTAAAGTGAAATTATTATTATTGTATGGATGCCCCCATGGAGTCCTTATTAGAGACCCAAAGACTCATTATTAGAGACCCAAACTATTGACACAGTAATCTATCATACCTTGAAACTATTAACAGACAAACCACTTACAACTGATTCAAGCAACTCATTCCATTTATTTACCACTCTCCAAGCAAAAAAAAAAAAGACCTAGTCCTCATGCCCTTGCTAACTACACTCTTACCCAACATCCAGGGATGGCATGTTGTTCTTCCCCCTCTATCCAAGTGCTGAAATATTTCATTGGTATTAATCCTATAAAATCATTTAAGTAACTTAACTGTTTTTATAATATGTCTACCTTTTTTGCCTATCAACCAACTTTTGGAATCCAAAACTCTCAATTTATCCTCATAGGAAACATTCCCAGACCACTCACAATCTTGGTCACTCGCCTCTTAATCCAACTCACCACTTTCTCATCCCCAAGAAATCCAAGTGACCAGATCTGAGCACAGTAATCTAGATGTGGTTGTATCAAAGCTTTATAAAGAGGAATGATAACTCCCTTATCTGTGCTTGTTAGTGTGTTCTTCAATAGCCAAGTAATCCTGTGAACTATCATGGCTACTTTAGCAACATGCTCTCTAAACTTCAAATAATGGATGGAAATCCATTATTTGAAGGGAAGATTCACCAGGGAAGATTGTGAAAAGTCAGCTAAAATGGCACTATCCATAAAAAAACATCAATGAAAAATTTCTCTGCAGAAGTTTCTTATAGAGATGATTGTAGGTTAGTCCAAAATATGAGATGTATAGGTAATTTGAAATTAGAATTAATCACCATTTAAAATGAAAAATAATTTAGTATATGATAAAAATGGGTATCCTTCAAAAAAAAAAAAAATCACCAAAGTTTCACATTTTAAACAACTAAGATTTGAGCTATTTAGACTGAAATACATTAATATTATTGGAGATAAAGTGAAAGTTTGAAAACAAGAACCAAACAATAAAGACTGAGTTATAAATTCTGAAGAAAGCATTGATTGACTCAAACTGGGGAATCATATGTTGGGGTACGGAGAGAGAGAGAGACAGAGAGCAAAACAACAAATCTCTGGTGGATACAGCAAGTTAAAGAAGTCACTGGAGAGGAAATCATATAGTAAAAATATAATAAATATAACAAATTCTTTTCATGTGCTCTTAGAAAATATAAAGAAAGATGTAGGAAAGCTGTATGTAATGAGCTAAACAAAATTGTGAGTTAATTTTAGAAATAATATACTGTCTGCTCTCACTATAACAAACACTTTTATAACAAACCCACTTAATATAACAAACTACTGAAAAGTCTCAATGAAATCCCCATAGGTATAATGCTATGCTCTGCCAAAAAATTACCATACGAAACTATTTCTGTGGCCCCTACAAGTTTGCTGTAGTAAGAGTCCACTGTAGAAAATAACTTTAGTGAAGGTGGCAGTATGTTTGGAATCTACTAAGAAACCTTAGAAGTGAAAGAGTTTCATAAAAGGAATCAACAATCATATCTGTGATTTAAAAACTTAAGATGATGTTTTGCCAGTCCAGCATAATGATATATATGAAAAAAAAAAAAAAAAACCATATCGAACAACTATTAAATCAGCTTACACGTGAAAGAGCAACTTTGAAAATATCTAGGATAGATGCAGCTACAGTACATTTTGCTAGCACTTGAAGTAGAAGAGCAGCATCAGAAACCTGAAATGGGGAAAATCATCTGGAGTAGAGTGGAGTGGAAATGTAAGAATTACAGGAATTTTATTACTAAATGCTCCAGGAAAGATTTATGCAAGCATACTTAGAAAATGAGAACTAATTTTCCTGAGAGAAAAATTGGTTATGAACAAGCTAGAGTAATTTAGATCCAATGGGAATTTCCAAGACCAGACTTTTATCTCATTGCAAATAGTCAACAAAATATGGAAATATAAGGAACTCTGTTTATGTTTTGTTGATTTAAAAAAAAAAAAAAGCATAAAAGTATCAAATGAAAGACTTTATTTGAATGGTGTAGATTCTTTATAGAATGACAGATAGCTTTTACCAAAAATTGCAAGTTACAATTGAAGAATGTGTGCAGGATGATGGTTTCAATTTGAATTAGATGTAAAGCATGGTTTCTATTTCATATTATTTATAATCTCTATGGACAGCAATATTAATGAGATTGATGATATCAGCATATAGAATTCCACTGTTGGGCAAAAGCCGCTCCCCTATTTCTTGACTCTTCTCCATCACAGGCAGTCTGCATCCATTTAGTTTCCACTATTCCTATGATCTCATCTCTCCATCTCAACCTATAGATAGCTCGTTCTCTTTGCTAATCCAAATTGTAAATAAGGACAGTCCAGTTCCACTTTAACTCTTTGGCTTTTTGAATAACAACAATGATTTTTATGGCCTTCCTAATGTCCGAATTTTTACTTTTTGTGCTTTTCAATTCCCAAAATATTTCTCTTTATTGCTTTGGTATATGCTTTTTGTGTCAAAGACTAAGTTTTGGTGCACCCTTGTCAGTGCCAGCAATAGAATGGAATCAACACTTTCTTTTAAGGGAGGTGGACAAATCACCCTTCACCCACTGGCCCTGTCTTTAGTAATTCTTCCATGTTATGGTTATTCTGGACTTTATTTTTAGTTCTTGCCTGTTGATGAATATGGAGGATATTTTTCTGAGATAGGTAGACTTCGGACATGTTCAATGATGAGCTGTCTAGCAAGATAGGAATCTTTTGAGCTATTAATCATGATTTTTGTTTTTATAAAGTTCATTTAAGTCTTACTAGTTTGAATGCATTATTCAGTGCATTTTTCATCTCCATATGGGCCTCCCTCAGTGAGTCTAAGGACTCCATTTAGTAGCTCGTAATAATAATAATTTACTAAAATAAAGAGCCAAAAGGCTTCACTTTGACGATTCAAATTTATAAACATTAAGTGGATATTAAATCCAGCATTATTTCACAGCACTATATTCGGCTTTGAAAAAAAAAAAAAAAAACTAAGTACTCTACTATTTGTGATAATATTGCCATCTTCTCAGAAGACCCCACTGAAATAATAATAATAATTATTATTATTAGTTATAAAAATTGAGTGGATATTAAACCCAGCGTTATTTCAAAGTCAAATATAGAAACTATAAAAGTTTCGTGTGAAATTTGACCAGAGAGCTTACGGGAACACACTCGCCGATATTTACGAGTTGCCCTAGCCCTATCTTATGATAAAAATACCTTGGATAGTCCAATCAAGTTTTCTGAACAATTATTCAAGTGTAGCTGTAAAAGTTATTAGGTCACCTTGTTTAACAACTATTTTGATTGGAAAGTAATCTTTATTTCTTTGCAAACAGCTTCTTAATTTTTGCTGAATAGCTTTAGATTGGTATGATATATATAGAATTTAAATTTTGTTCCACTAGAGCATCTAAAAGAGTAGCATGGGCTATGGAGTCAGATGCTTTATTACAGTGAGAGTACTGTATAGAGGTTTCTTATATTTCTTATATTTTTTGATAATTTGATTTATTGTATGCAAGTAACCTGCTGGAGTGCTTAAGGGACAAAGCTATATAACTGAGAGGAGATCTCCACATACCCTTTAAAGGAATGCAGAGAACCTATCGGGGCTTTGACCTAATGTCCAATTCTCACCTTCTTGTGGTGCACCCTGTAGGGTATCTACCTGGATAGTGAATGAACAAGGATGGGCTGGCAATTTGGGATTTAGTCGACCAAATTGTATTCTTATTGGCTTAAACCAAAATACAAAATGATGGTACAACATGACAGAATTTCATGCCGGCTGGGGCATCACCTGGTTAAACAAGGCCCCTGTTGTTTTTACCCAGGAACCAGAGCAAACAGCAAAAAGTCAGCTACTGGAACAAATCCTAAAACTCACCAGAATTCAAGATTGGTACTATCAACATAAGAAGCTTGAATGGCAAAGAAATGGAGCTGGTTGAGGAATTGGATAAGTACCAGATCAACATAATAGGGGTGACTGAAACAAAAAAAAAGGCAAAAACTGGTGAGATCTTTCTGAGCAATAAGTACAAAATGTTATATTCAGGCAATGACAATCAAGGAAAAGAAGGAGTAGAAATTGTATTCAACACTAAATACGAGGCAAAGCTTCTTGAATGGCAGGCAGTCTCAAATAGAGTGATGTGGACAAATATCAGAATGGGGAACTGGACAATGAGACTTATTTGTGCCTATGAAGGTTCTACTAAGGAAGAAGTGGAGGAATTTTTGGTCAAAATCTTTGTTGGGGATCTAAATAGCAGAGTAGGAAATGATTGTCAGACATACAAAAATATTTGGGGAAATTTTGAAGAAAAGAGGAACTAATAATAATGGCAAATATCTGTTGGATTTCTGCTCAGAACATGGACTGGTTATAACTAACACAATGTTCCAACATAAAAATGTGCACAAATTCACATGGAGAGAAGAGGCAAGGAATAAGAAAAGTCTCATTGATTATGTTATTGTTGATAGTGATGTTTTCATCCTGATGCAGGACACTAGAGTGTACAGAGGATTTGAAATTGGAAGTGATCACCATTTAGTCTTGAGCAGGATAAAATTGAATTTCATATTGAAAAGAAGAACATGTAAGAAAGTTTTAAAGCGAATAAAAGTTGAGCAGCTCTCAGATATGTAGACTAAAATACACAAATATGATTGAATTAAAAATGAAAGAGTTTGAGAACAGGAACCAAATCTTGGATATTCATTGGCAAGCCCTAAAGAAAACACTGATTGATTCGGCCAGAGAGGCATGTGGCGAGGTTGTCTGTAAGGGTAGAAAAAGAACTCCATGGTGGACACAGGAAGTTAATGAATCACTCTCCCCAGCAACTTATAGGACACATATCACAAATGATAATTATTAATAATTGTACCATTAATGAAAGTGTTTTCTACTCAGACTTATTCTTTCCTATTCTTACATGTCTCATAAATGATGGTTCACATATTTTCAACTTTGAGTATTTCAAATATACCAACCAAATATAGCATTCTCCTTCATTGTTGTTTTCTAATAAATCCGAAAACAGATTGTTCCCCCACTCTACGCAGAAGTACTAAAAGTTACCTTGCAATATTAATTGCATTGGGCCAATTAAGATGAGCGCTGATGTGCTATACCCTTTCAAAACTTTCATACATCGATAAAAATACAATCACACGGTCATGGGCATCCACAGGGGGGGAACGGGGTACTTCCCCCCGGGATCAATTAAAAAATTCTACAAATTATAATCGTCAAATTGATTGAGATATGTGATCTTACACCCTCGACCCTGTGTCGCTTTTTCTGTCTTAAAATTTTATTATGGGTTGGTCTGTTTCAGCCCATGGCAGAGTAGCCATAGAACACGTTTTATTGCAGCAATAAAACATGTGTTCCTGTTTTTGGTTCATCTTTTTCTGATTTGTGAACAGTGACCGGTTAGTTTGCCCTCTGTGTCTAGTGAGTCACTGAGTGAAGTGTGAATTGTAAATTTATAGTGAAACAAATTTAAACAGAAAAATACATTTTTAAAAGGTAAGTGTATGTAATTTAATATTATTTTACTGGTTAGTTTTATGATTTTTTTGCTTTTAAACTGAAATAATTTAATTTAGGATTTATTAATTAGTTGATTTTTAATGAAATATGCCAGTCAATTTTTTTATATATGAAATTGTGCTAAAAACTATTAATTCAGAATACTTTTTTTTTTCCAAAAATTAAAGATCATTAAAATCGATGTAAAATGAAAATAATGTATTTATAGTTTACACCGACAAATAATTAGATTAAATAAAAAAAAAGCTATAAGTCGTTTATTGATGTAATTATTTGTCTCCAAGCTTTGCCCCCCCCCCGGAAAATTTTCTGCAGACGCACGGCCATGCATACGGTCAAATTGACGTAAAATTTGTAGCATGGGTTACATAACCCACACGACAGCACAACCAACCGAAATGTGCATGCGACGCCACTGATAAATACAGATCCTTATTATATTTCCGTGATGTCTCAGAGTGAAAATCTGATCATGACAATCCCTATTTGCTCTGTACCTAGCTCGTTCTTCTCAAGTATGCTTTCATTAACCTTAGTTGAGACATTCAGTAGGAGGTTCCTCTGTAATTTTCACACTGTTTGATTTTCCTTTTTATAGATAGGCACTATTAAGAGCTATATTACAGTCATTCAGAATTTGAACTTTTGCTCTGAACTTCTTAATATGCAAGTTAACCACTGTAAAACTTTTAGACCTTTTATATTTGTGCATTACTTTTTGAATATCATATGCTCCACGTGTTAAGGTTTTGATGGCTTTTTTTCCTACCTCAAGTATTCATACATACTTCTGATTGCATTCCTCTTGAATATTTTCTACCACTGGTAAATTTCAAAACTTAAAAAGTTTTGAAATTTACCACTGAGTTTATGTGAACATAACCTTCGCATTGGAATTGCCTTAGATTGACTACATAAAAGACCTGGACTCTGCACAGGAGCCTATGTATTCCCTTTTATGAATGCTTTTTTTTGGGGGGGGGGGGGTCACTGGCCTGACAGCTATTTTGAACTATTGGTTCTCATAAGAGATTAGACAGAAACATGCTCAGTCTCATAAGAGGTTAGTCATAGCAATCCCATGACATAAGAGATTAGTCATAGCAATCCTTTGACTTGGGATTGTTATGGATTTGAATGGAAGGTTTTTGTCCTTTTTGGTTTCTGCCTGGTCTCATATGAGAAGCAGCAGTTTGAAACAGCTGTCAGGCCAATGAAACTTAAAAGCAGTAATAAAAGCTGAATAATACATGGGTTCCTGGGGAGAGTCCATGTCTTTTAAGTAGTGCCAACCCAAGGAATTCCTGTGCTGATGGTTATATTCATATAAACTCATTGGTAAATTTTGAACCTTTTGAGTTTCTGTCTTATCTGGCTATAATATCAGTAGATTAATAATATCCTTATAATCTGTAATTTACTATGTCAGATTGGAGCTTCTTAGGCTCTATTTCAATAATGTTTTGATATTCTTAAAGAGCTGGAAGTTATAGTCTAGAAAATACTTCATGGGAAAGGCTGTTCCACAGAACTATAATAGATGGAATAAATGATGAACAGGAGCAACAGGTTCAGTGAGTCTGTGGTTCAACTATACTGGTGTCCAAAATCTAAGAACAAACACTATTTCTGAAGATTACAACTAGAAATTCAGATGAATCAGCTTGTGGCAGTTTGTATAACTGATGATTTTGAGTAGAAAGCAGGTACACATTCAAATTTTTGAATCACGTACAAAAGGGGTCAGATTGTAGCACTCAACAGGATAAAAGGCTGTGCTAAACAAATTGTGTTTGAAGGAAGCTCTTTTTGTGCAGGAATAAAGCTGCAAACTTGAATGTTTTGTAATGTTTCAAAGACATCACCTAGATGATTTCACTCTGGGTAGGATTATTGGAAAGCTTTAAGAAGGTCACAGAATTACTGATATTGCCAGAAAGTTTGGAATCTCACTTAGCATTGTATTCAGGCTCTGGGCAGCATTTCAAACCAATGGAATATGTTTCAGATATTTACTAAGAGGCTGCTGTCTCACTCTACCATGGACCATGAAGACAGATTTTTGGTTATAACAGCAAAATGTAATCGATGCAATGGCAGATCAGCTTGCAGGTCGGCTCCATTCAAGCACAGGTACGTGGATAGCTCAACAAACTGCAGCAAGACGTCTGCAACAAGTAGGCCAATATGCTGAAGGTTTGTAGTCTGCATCCCTTTAGTCACAGCTCATTGTAGAGCATTTTTTCAGTGATGCTGTATCCATAAAAATTGGACAAGACACCAATGGGCTAATGTACTTTTTACAGATGAGTCTTTTTTTTAGTCTTTCTGTCGATTCTAGATGACACTTGATCTGGTGTGAAAGTGGTACCGCCTACCATTGTGAGAATATTCTTGAAAGAGATACATACAGTGGTGCTGGGGTCATGGTGTGGTAAGGCATTATGCTTATTGGACTGAGCTACAAGTTCTGGAAAAGGGGACTATGACTGGTGAACGATATTTCATAGAAGTTCTTCAATGTCATGTTCGATTGCTCCATGGTGCTGTAGGCAAAGAATTCATTTTTATGGATGACAATGCCACACCACATCATACACGAGCAGTGGAGATACTTCTAGATACCAAGGATATTAATTGAATCGAGTGGCTAGCATACACCCCCAGATCTCAAACCCCATAGAACATATTTGGGATGCAATAGGCTGCTCGAAATTCTCCTCCAGAAAACAAACAAAGCCTTATTCTTGCTCTGAAGGAGGAGTGGGCCAGTTTGGCAAGTACAGTACAACATTTGAGAGCTGCATCACAGTTCGGGGTGGACATATTCCATAATGAAATGTCTCTGCATAATTTTCTGTAAGCACTGTACATTAATTCCTTAACTACTTCCTTACTAAATTTGTAACTTTAGACAAAAGCTTATTGCAATTTAATTTCTATGAAATTTGTAACACATTATTTGTTGATTAATATAATTTATTAGTATGCTGGCAATAAATTTATGTCAACATTTGGCTGTAGTCATGAAAATGTTTTCATATATATAAGTAAAAATATAGTTTGACCTTAGCTTTTGTACACTAATGTATAAAAGGATGTTGGGTAGCTGCTGCTGCTGTTCATGTTCCTGTAGATTTACCAGAAATGAGTGACATAATGGATGCTAGTTCTGTTGAACAGTGCCCTGGAAATATCTGTAGTATATGCTAAACCATGCAGTACAGCAATATCTCAAGCTTCAAGTTTATCTATGATAAGTGCCCTAAATGCTGATCCCCCCCCCCCCATCATCCTGCAATAAGGCAACAACATATTTATTTTCAATACTTCTAAAACACAGTTTTGCCTATTTCTTTACAAAAAAGATATAACTTCTTCACTACTTTTGATAATGCTCAACTTAACATTCAAGACCAGATCTCTTTTCTCAGAATAACTCTTATTTCTAGTCTCTCCTGGCATCCCAAATAGAAGAGAAACTGCACAGAAACTGCCATGTATGAGACAGTAGCTGAGGAGTGTAAGAGAAGGGTCTTCATTGAACTGAACTGCTCTCTACTCTGAACTTCATCAAGAATTTTTAGACAGGTCCTAGGTGCACCACCCCAAACGTGAGAGTGGTATTCCAATGGTGGTGGTGGTGGGGGGAGGGGGATTTGAGATTTGTACATAGCAAACAGCTGGACAGGAGAGAAGTGATTTCTTGAACAAAAAAGGGTGCCAAGTTTTCTGGAAGCTGAAGATTCTATAGAAGTGGTGTGATTATGCCAGGAGAGACTAGAAATAAGAGTTATTCTGAGAAAAGAGATCTGGTCTTGAATGTTAAGTTGAGCATTATCAAAAGTAGTGAAGAAGTTATATCTTTTTTGTAAAGAAATAGGCAAAACTGTGTTTTAGAAGTATTGAAGATAAATAGGTTGTTGCCTTATTGCAGAATGATGGGGGGGGGAATCAGCATTTAGGACACTTATCATAGATAAACTTGAAGCTTGAGATATTGCTATACTGCATGGTTTAGTATATGAATGGAGAGTGCCATCATCAAATCTAAGAATAGGGCCCAAGATCAGTTAGAGCGAGTCATTTATATATATACAAGATCAGTTAGAGCGAGTCATTTATATATATACAAGATCAGTTAGCGCGAGTCATTTATATATATATATATATATATATATATATATATATGGAAGAAAAGTGAGTTAAACAACAGATCCCCTTAGAAACACTTGCATTAACAGGAAAATCTGAATAGAGAACATTCCACTATTATACACAGTGAATGACCTGAGAAAAAACAGACAATCCAGAAAGTGAGATCATAAGATGGTAGTTTGAGAAGTCTTCAATGCAGATTCTATCATATGCCTTGGAAATGTCAAGTGCAATGGCACAATTTTTTTGTCCGACACACTCATTTCGAACACTTGTTTTTATCCTGCTAAGAACTAGGCGGCAATCACTTTTTTTTATTTCAAATTCTGCAAAGACTGGGATATAACCTTATATCCTGGATCATTTGGAAACTATCACTGTTAGTTTATAAAGAATGTAAATTAATGAGAGTTTGGATTTCCTCCCTATGTGAATTTATTTGCATTTTGGAATATGGACTTAAGTTGAAATTGATGGAGAGTGCATGTTATGGGAAGGTCATTACATGCACATGGAGAGTGCATGTGATGACCTTCCCATAAATCAGCAATTTATTTTTTACTGTTCTGTTGAATAGCAGATCAGAATAATTTTTGATTATGTTTATAATCATAGCATCACCCTTAAGTTAATTGATTTTCATCACCTGGTATGAAACCACCACCCTATTTATTGTAAGCCTAAAGCAGCTGCTAAATTATGTTTATCTTCTAGAGCAGTATTTTCAGATTATCTGATCCTTAGCTTTTCCATGATACTAATGTGTTAGAGGTTTGCAGCCTTTTATTGAATGGGATCATTATTTTAAAAAAATCACTCAGTATAAAATACATTATCGTTTGGTTAACCAATTTATCAGCACACTCTCATTTATTTGAAATCCATATGAATAGCATGGAGAATTGATGTGTGGAAGTTCAAAATTGGATATTTTGTCTGAAGTCCTAATTGGTTATTATGTAGGATAATTTGTTTTATCCTATCAAGTGTGAACCTCACACTTGATAGGATATAAATCTATTGTATATTTCGACTTTAGGTGGACTGAGGATTAGAGAATCCAGAAATCCTTATAGTCAACATGGTATTTTTTTTTTCAAGCTGTTTCAAACTCCCAGTAAACAGAGCAGTGATTTCACACTGGGCAGTGCAAATTCTATTCCACTTAAAGATGCTCACAAATATCCATGTTGTTCTGTAGTGCATTTCTGATTGGTTGAGGAGGAGACACTTTCACCAGATCAACCCAGACTGGCTTAAAGATATCTTTAGTTTTTGACTTCAAGATTTAAAAGCATACCTCACACACATCATATGTCTGTTAGTGCAAAATGTGGTGGGGTGGAAACAAGTTGTTCTGTGCATAAATTTAATTTAAATGTTTATTAGAAGTTAAGAAGTTATTAGCTAAAGTTATAAAAAAATACTGTTCTATTAACTTTCAGCTTCCAGATTTGGTTGAAAATAATCCATTAATTGCTATTGAAGTTCTTTTAAAACTGATGCAATCAAGTCAAATCACAGAGTAAGTTTCCTACTATGGCAGTAAGTAGCTGAGTTACTAGTGATGCATTTAAACTCTGAATTAACATATGGAGTCTCTTGAGACTCCATGTGTTAATTCTTTCTTTCTTTCGAGCTGTCATGTTTGTTGGTATAAAATGCAATATGCTTTTATAAATAAAAATTCACTATCTGTATTTAGTAGTAAATTAACTTTCTTAATCTTTGTTCACTAAATAGTTCATTAAATATTATATTTAAGATCTGTTTGTTGGTTTCTCAGATCTCACTAAGCTATATGTACCCCAAGAAAATAAGTGTGTGAAATAAATAAATCTTTCAGTATTACAACTAAAATTAGTGTGGTATTTATTGCATGAATAAAATTACTTGAATCTCTTTTGCTATAGTATGCTTTCATCTGCTTTAATTGTAATATAGGATCATCAAAAAATAAGGTCTGTGTTTTGAATGTTTATGTTTTATGAAATTAACTTACAGAAGTGATTTTTTTTTTAAATGGAAAAACATGTTTTTGAGTTTCTAGTTTTTGTTGCTTACATTTGTGTTGTGTATGCCAGTGACACCATTGTAGCTATGTCCAAAACATGTTATCTTTCTATGTGTTATGATATGCTGTGTGTATGTGTGTGTGTGTCTTTGCATTAATGCAAAGAAATGAATAACCGTTGTGATTAGATTTAGTATGAAGGTCAGCAATAACAAGACAAAGATAATCAAAATAGGCAGAAGCATTGAAAATATCAGCTGCATTGTGAATGGAGAACCTATAGAACAAGTAAAACATTTCAAGTACTTAGGCACGATTTTTAGTGAAGATGGTAAATTAAATATGGAAATAGACAACAGAATCAACAAAGCTGGTATGGTAGGAAGTCAACTGAATAAATTTATATAAAATAAGAGAGAAATTAGTCAAAACACTAAATTAGCTGTACACAAGACAGTGTTCAAACCAGTTTTAACTTATGGATCTGAGAGCTGGGTCAGAAGTTTAGGATGATTTAATAATGCTTCACAGCTTTCTTTATAAAGCTGTTCCATAAGAAATGTACTCTTGTGCAAAGTTTTAGCATTCTTCTAAAAGATCATATCTAAAATGTTTTCAGATATGACGATTCTTTGTCAACCAGATGAAAGTCTTCAGTTCTCTGTATTTCAGAAGATAGTACATACAGGATGCTACATCCATGTACAGGTTTACCATAATAAGTTTTAGAAAAATGGTGCTATTAAAACTTAATTTTTTGTTTCCCTAAGTGATGTTCTGCAGATGCCTTGATACATTAACAGTTATAACACATTGTAGCAGGGTGCTTAAGGGTCAAAGCTGTATAACTGAGAGGAGACCTCCACATAGCCTTTAAAGGAATGCTGAGAACCGACCAGGGCTTCTCACCTAATGTCCAATCCTCACCTTCTCATGGCGCACCCTGTTGTGTATCTACTTGGATACTGAACGAACGAGGATGGGCTGGCAATTTGGGATTTAGCCGACCAAATTGTATTCTTATTGGTTAAACCAAAATAAAAAATGATGGTACAACATGACAAAATTCATGCCAGCTGGGGCGTCACCTGGTTAAACAAGGCCCCCATTGTTTTTCCCAGGGAACCAGGGCGAACAGCAAAACATCAGCTACTGGACCAAATCTCAAAACACACCCCAACTCAACATCACCAGAGTTAAAGATCGGTACTATCAACATAAGAAGCCTGAATGGCAAAGGAATGGAGCTAGCTGAGGAATTAGATAAGTACCAGATCGACATAATAGGGGTGACTGAAACAAAAAAGACATAAACTGGTGAGATCTTTCTGAGGGAAATAAAACTGAATGTGAGAATTACAGAGGTATTTCCCTACTGAGTGTTCCTGGCAAGATCTATGCAAGTATACTTGAGAAACGATTGAGAAGAATTCTGGAAGAAAAGCTGGGTGAAGAACAAGCTAGATTCAGGCAAAATAGAGGCTGTCAGGATCAGATTTTCACTTTACGACAAATAGTCGAGAAAGCATGGGAATATAACAAAGATCTGTATTTAAGTTTTGTTGATTTTGAAAAGGCATATGACAAGGTGCCAAGAGAGAAGCTATTCAATACACTACAGTTATATGGTGTCAATGGGGCATTATATCAAGCAATACTTAGTCTTTATTTGAGTTGTAAGTCAGCAGTTAGAATTGAAGGAAGTACAGGAAGATGGTTTAATGTTAAATCTGGTGTGAGACAAGGATGTACATTATCCCCTCTGTTATTCATTATCTATATGGATCACATTATGAAGGAAAGTGGTATTAAACATGATATCAAAATTGGAGATGTTAATGTCAGCTCTTTGCTTTATACGGACGATGTTATACTTCTAAATAAATCCTCTACAAGATTCCCTGACTAAATTGAATAACTGTTGTAATAGATATGGTATGAAGGTCAGCAATAAAAAGACAAATACAATGAAAATAGGCAGAATCATTTAAAATGTCAGCTGTGTTGTGAATGGAGAATCTGTGGAACTAGTAAAACATTTCAGCTACTTAGGCACGATTATTAGTGAAGATGGTAAATTAAATATAGAAATAGACAACAGAATCAGCAAAGCTGGTATGGTGGGAAGTCAATTGAATAAATTCATATGGAATAAGAGAGAAATTAGTCAGAACACTAAATTAGCTGTATACAAGACAGTGTTCAAACCAGTTTTAACTTATGGATCTGAGAGCTGGATCAGAAGTAAAACACTTAACCAAAGACTAGAGACCACAAATATGAGAGTCCTGAGAAAGATTAGAGGTGTGAACAGATGGCATCAATGGCAATATCATATTAAAAACAAGGATATTAGTAAAGAACTTGATATTGTCAGCATCCAGGAATGCGTTAGCAGAGCTAGTCTCAGGTGGTATGGTCACTTAAATAGAATGGGAGAGGAAAGATTAGCAAAACAAGTATTCTCTGCCAGGTTGGCAGGAAAACGACCCAGAGGAAGACCAAGATATAGATGGATTGATACAGTATAAAGTGCCTTAGACGATAGAAATATAAGATCTGATAATGTTGGAGTCTTGACAAGTAACAGACTTATTTGGAGGAAAATTGTAGATAGGAAGTTAGTAATGATGTAATTTTTTTATGTAGTACTATCATATCCTGTACACCCCTTGAGGTGTACATGGCAGGAATTTGATGATGATGATGATGACATTATAGTAGTATTCTTAACAAATGGCATAAATATAAAACTTGGATTTTATATTTAAAATAATAATTCAGGTGTTATGATGATGATGATATGTATGATGGTGAGGGCGGTATTATTGAATCTTTAAAAAAAAAAAAAAAAAAAAAAAAAAAAAAACTTGTGTGGGATTTAAATTCATGTTTTTTTTTTAAATTGTAGTAATATGTACATTGTGCTGATCATTTTTCATATTGTCATGTTTACAGGTATTTCTCTGTTTTAGTAAATATGGAAATGTCCCTTCATTCTATGGAAGTAGTCAACAGGTTAACAACTGTGAGTACATTTATTGTAAAAAAAAAAAAGTCATATATTTAGCTTGGTTATTATATGGGTATTTCATAAATATTTGTTTTTTTTAAAGTAAACAAAATCATTCTTTTGTTTACTTTAGTTTATAGTAATGCCTGGTATTTTTTTGGGGGGCGGGGGTTTACAAAGTATGGACTGATTATCTTAGAAACTTCTTTCTTATCCTCCTGCCTTTTTTATTTAAATTTTTGTACTATTAATCTGATAGTGCACTATTATTTAGTAACAAAAGAATTTATTACAATAAAATCTATCAAAATGACCGCCACAACTCGGTGTTCTTTCAGAAGGTTTTATAACAAAGATTGGTATAATACCAATCTTTGTTATAATAGCCACTAATAGCCTAATACTGCATAATAGAGTTCTAATGTACTAGTCTTTCTGCATACTTTAGAGGTGGTAGGGAAGCATTTTAGACTAAAATCACTTTGCCTCAAAAACTACATGAAACGTTTATTCAAATTTGGGTACAAATGCATCAAAACCCAACCAAAGATCAGAATTGACAGAATAAACATTGTCTTTTCAGTAGTTTGTTAAACTGTGTGTACTAGAAACTGACTGCAATAATTTCATTATTTATATAATAATTATTTTCAGTTGTATCTAAAAACTCATAGTTTTCAATCACATTAAAAACTGCATTCTACAACTAATCACTTAGTCCAGCTGGAAGCATCTGTTAGAGATGCCTTCCTAAAACATGAGTACTAAGTTTTCTTTGATATGGAAAAGCATAACACAGCTTGGTGATTTGGAGTATTGTAAGACCACAATTTTGGTCTAAGAGGAATCTCCCTTTTTTTTTTTATCAAGAACTTTTTATCCAGCTGAATCTTCCAAGATTGAGTGGGAGCTGCTCTCTCTCCCAATCATATACCCAAGAGGAGGGAGCCTCATGAGGTTCAGTTGTAAGTGTAACGCTTTTTGCAATCAAGATTAACTCAATAACTGAACAACTTCATTCTGCTGTAAGTAATTCCCTCTATGTGTATGACTTTACCATGTCATTCATGTAATATTGAGGGTCATAGAAAGACAGCTGCAGCAAGCCATTGAACATGGCACTTGCAAATGGGTTCAAATTTTTAGAGCAGAAGACAAATTTGCATTTTGCTGCAGGCATGGTCTTCATTCTGACCCATAACTTAGATTAGGACAAACTTCAACCCTAGTTGCACCAGAAGCGAAGTTCTTAAGGCTGATATTTCACAAGAAAGTCAGTTTCCTTTCTTAGTATGTCAGTTGCAAATAAGTGCTGCTAAGCAGTGAACATCATTTGCACCATATCTTCTACCTCTTGGGAAGCTGATAGATGTTCTTTGCTTTGATTATACAAGGCACTGATTAGATCAAACTTGATTATAGATTTCGAAGTCTAAGTTTCTGCCAGAGAGAGAACCCTACGATGGCCAGACCCCACTGTTGAGCCATAAGAATTGCAGCTGGAGCAGTTCGAACTTCCATCAATCCTAATTTGTATGTCAAGACAAATGAACCTCCTTTGTCACTTTGACATCAAGAGCTCTTTCTTTTATATTTTATAAAAAATAAAATCCCTGCTAGACCATCCCACTTGGCCAACTGTATTTTTTCCATGGTGAGAATCTGTACAACATTCATCAGACTGCCATATGACCATTTGGTTTGCAAATAAAAGCTTCTTACAAGCTTTAGATATCGGGGTAGATAGTATAGCACAGACACTATTGAATGCAATAGTGCCATGGTATTCATACAACCAAGCAGCGTCTCTCTTTGCAGGATGCTAAATTTTTCACCCCTCCTATTGTCTACCAGCAGCACTTTCAACCTCATAGAATTAGATACTCTGATTTTTTGCCTGTTTATACTGAAGGTTCAGAATGAGATCAGAGCAGGAATTTCTGCTGTCTTGCCAGACAGCATAAAATCTGCTGAGATCCGACTAAATTGTAACAACTTTATTCCTGAGCTGTATGCTATAGAGCTTGCATTCAACTACATAAGATTGCATCACTACCAAAGAAGCATAATATATACAGATTCACAAAATTCCCTACAGGCCTTGGATGTATGCTTCTGTTTCCAAGCTGCATTGGGATTAAGGGAGATAAGGCTGCATATGCTACATCTTGGTCAGCTCGTTTCTCAAGCTTCCACTGTCTCTATCTTATACACCAATTACCAGCTGATCATCAGACACAAACTTTTAGTCTAGTGGCAGTCATCATAGAATAGAGACCAATAATAAGCTCCATCAAATTATAGCAGTCTAGTCTATGCAGGGACTGTAAGGAGAAAGTTGTTCTTGCTTGGCTCTGCATAGGTCATAGTCATCTTACACCCTTCTTCCTGCTAAGGGGTAATTTGCATTAAATGGATTTGCAATGCTTTTCCACTATAATTTCAGCAGTGATATTTTGAGGGTTTAATGCACTAAAATTACTAATATAATATTTCTCATATTAATGTTGCTGTCTGGCTATAACTTGTAAAATTGAAAGCACTAAATAAATTCACTTAAAATCGATGTAGCTACAAAAATCCATCATTGCTGGCATGAGTTCAAGTAACTGTGTCTAGATGGTAGACACTAAACATATATGCCTCTGCAGCTTGCTGATGTCAGCATCAGTTTGCCCACACAGTGACCTCACAGTAAAAAAAAATAACTAATTACTTTTAACTCTCAGGCTAATAGTCACTAACTAGAGTAACTAGAGTGTATTAAGTTGGAACAGGTTAGAGACAATGGAGAAATTACTAAATAAAATAAGTGACTAGTATGATTTATCACATAAGTCATTTTTATAGTACAATCAAAAATTGTTGACTTTTGTGCATGCAGTTACTAGGTGTATGCACTCCCTTTTGACTGGTGTGCATGTGCATAGAGCCTGACCAGAGCTGTTCTTGCATTAATAAACAAACAAGCATTAAGGTTGTTTAAGAATGATTCTATTTACAATATTGAAAGAAGCCTGAAATCCCAACTAATGTAGCCAGTATAATATACTCGAAAGCTTCTAATATTATAAATAATAATAAACCAGCAACTGGAATTACCACTGTTAAATCACTGAAAGCAGATAAAGGTAATGCTATCATTATTCTAAACTGAACAACTATCCTGAAAAAATGAACACTGTTCTTTTATATCTTCAGATATAACCTAACAAACCATATGGAAATTAAAACAGTTGTGTTATTTAAATTTGTCATCTCATGAACATCAGACATTATTAAAAAGTTATTACCACACTATGTCTTCACCCCAAGAATTTGAGATGAAGACATAGTGTGATGACACTTCCAAATACACACAGAAATAGCGTGTCATGTAAGTTAATAATAGTCATAATGTAAGTTAATAATAGCATAATAATCAGTGGAACTGACACCTCTAATTATCACTTAACTAGGAAACTTAGCAGGAATACTTAAGTTGGTAGATGAAAAATTTCACAATAAATTAAGAACATCATGCCCAGAAGTGGTAATTTATTAGTCAGTTTGATGTATCTGTTCTTTTTTGTGAATATTCCAATCACTGGCACTATTTTTCTTTTACAGGACAAATTTCCACTTGATAATCACAGCCTTCTTTTCCCATGAACTACATTTGGGTTACTTGGTATGCCAAAATAAGATATAAAATAACTTGTATCTACAAAAAGGAGTTTTTTTTTTTTTTTTTTGAGTAATTGAAAAGGCAGTTAACATAAATATGAAGGAAACGCTAATTCTTTCTGAGACTAGGAAATGAATACCAATCTTAGACATAGAAGAAATGATTTGACAAAGATTAAAGAAAGGAGCAAAGCAGATAATAATGGTAAGCACCTCCTGGATTTTTGTTCATTACATGGACTACCCATTACTAGGATGTTCCAACATAAAGATGTGTGCAAATTCAAATGGAGAGAAGAAATAAGAAAAGTCTTTTTGATTATTATTCTTAATAGTGATTTCTTCACACTAATTAGGATACAAAGAATATAAAGGGAATTTCAAACAGGAAGTGATTATCATTTTGTTTTGAGAACAATAAAAATAAATATTAAAAATGATGAATATGTAAGAAATTTCTGAAAATAATCAAAGTTAAATAGCTTTCATAGGTGAACTCTAGATTTAAATATACAAGTATTTTTCAAGAAGAAAATGAATGAGTTTGAAAGTAAGAACCAAACCTTGGAGACTAAACTCATTCTGAAGAAAACATTGATTCAGCAAAGGAAGAATGTGGTAAAGTTGTTTTCAAGGAGGGAAAAATGTGAACTTTATTGTAGCTCATGAAGTTAAAGAAGCAGTCAAGGAAAAGAAGAAAGAATATTGAAAGTACTTAAGAAGTATGTCATCAGGTATGTATGCTCAGAGAAAAAATGTCGGAAAGCTATGCTGCTGCTGCTGTAAAAGTAGCTAAACAAAAATCATGGAGTGACGTTGGTAAGAATAGAGAAGATAAATATCACAAAAAAGGGACAAAATGTTCTGGAGTCTTAAGAAAGCTTAGAAATGGAGTAAAGTGGAAATATGATCAAGGTAATCTAAAGACTAGAGATAAAGATGTTTTAGAGGGAGCAATTACTTGGAAACATGTCAAATGAAAGTTGCAGAGGATTGATAGAAAATATTCAAAAGGAATGCAATCAGAAGGCAGTCAAATAGCTAGCACACTTATGCCACTGACTTTTCATGTTTTATTACAGGCTTTCAGTTCTTTCCCTTTAAATTAACAATTTTTGATTACTGTCTTTTAGTCTTCTCATGTTAGGAGTTTAATGGAGTGAAACAGCACTAGGAAAGTTAAAAGTTATTAAAAATAGTATTTTAATTCTTCCAGTATTTCACCTCAGGTACGGAGACATCGTCAGGGATCACAATATGAGTATTATTTCTGGAAATTTTCCATGTTACTCCTCTAAAATTGATATTAATATTTATGGCTATGTTGCCTATTTTCCTTAAGGAGAGTATCTTTATATTACATCACTGGCTTTTTGCTCCAAGTTACTTATAACATTAATGGTATTTTAAAGACATATAGATTAAATGAAAAATATGGAAGGAATAATTTTTGACATTCCATTGTAGAATCTTAGAGACTATCTTTTTATTCAGCAGCATCAGAAATATATTGATAGAAATTATATAACTGAACTTTAGACCTTTAGAATAAATTCTGGATGATGGACTATAAGTATTTAGGGCTAAATTCATTTGGATAAATACATTTGGGCTTTTTTCTTTTTTTTTTTTTTTTTCCAAAAGAAGTTGGGGGGGGGGGGTATGGAGATGGAGTCCTAACTAGGTGGGGCACTCTCTGTGGATGCCTGTCAGCAGCAGCCTATGATGCAAACTGGAATCTTGAAATATTAGTGTTTCTCATATTTTGAGAAGTTTTATACAACCAGAGAAATAGTCTTTCTCTTCTAAATTTACTGTGATGGAGATTGATGATCTTTTTCCATCAAATGATGATCTTTTTCCAACTTTTTCCAACAAGATGGCCTACTATGGACAAACAGGAAGATCAGCTACCATCTGCATGGAAGAACATTTAAAATATGACTATGGTCAAATCTGGCCTTGCAGATCATGCTTTGGATACAGCTCAGCATGGCCAGATTTGACCATAGTCATGACTACAGCTGTATTTTAAATGTTCTTCCATGCAGATGGTAGCTGATCTTCCTGTTTGTCCATAGTAGGCCATCTTGCTGGAACAAGGAACTCTATATACACCTGAAAGAGGAGGAAGTTTGTCTTAAGTGGAGCAAATAAGGGTAGCTAGTTTTAAGCGGGGCTTGAAAAAGTGCAAATATTGTATTTCTCTAAGATACTGGCTATTCTGGCTATTTTTTCTGATGTACCTTGGACATAAGGGTGATAGCATTACTAATATCTTTCTGAAGAGAGGGTCATGGATTGGGGGAAGGATTGATTATTATTATTATTATTTTGATATTGTGAGAACTGTAGCCATTAGATAAAAGAAAAGTGTGGAATATATGATTGAGTCCTGCTGTAAGGGAGGTTGGAACAAAGGTTATAGGCTCTATAGGTTAGTGTTTTAATGACATGATATTGTTGAGAGTGGGGGAGAGGTGATGGGAAAGTTTGTGAATGTATCTGCCTGTGTGGGTGGGTTTCCTGTATGCTGAAAAGGACAGGTTACCATTAGGTAGGTGGGTGACCAAGGTGTCTAGAAAGGCTAGACTATTATTAGTTTCCTTTTCCATTGTAAATTGGATTTTGGGATGAAGACTATTGAGGTGACAGAGTAAAGTGTCTAATTGTCTGCCATGAGACCAAATAGAAAACACATCGTCCGCTTATCTTAACTATATAGAAGTTTCAGAGGGGCTGGGTTAAGAGCTTATTTTGCTTTTCAAAATCTTCCATAAAAAATGGAAGTGGGAGCCAGACCCAGAAGTGATACCAAGATTGGAGTAATGCAGAAGTCATATTTCCATATACATGAGACCTCAATAAAGGTCAAAACCAGTCTGGGTAGTGACCTTCCCATAATGCATAGCATTATACATGTCCTTAAGGATATGTGCTTTGCATTATGGGATACTAAGGCAAGTGATGTGAAGTCATACTTCAACCTTAGTATCACTTGTGGGTCTGGCTCCCACTAATGAGACCTAAATGAAGGTTGAAACTGGTCTGGGTAGTGACCCTTCCCATAATGCACATCATTATACATGTCCATAAGGATATGTGCTTTGCATTATGGTGATGCAAGAGTCATTATTTTATATACAAGTAGCCCAGTTGTGAGGTTACTTCATTCACAAAATTTGTTTGCTTACACTTGGATAATGAATTATACCAAAAATATAATTTCTTGGCATCTTTAATTTATTTTTTATATTTTGTTTGATTGTCTCTAAAAGTGACGTGTGTATATATCTCAGTTAATGGCACTTAAATTGAGTTTCAGATACCTACTTGTACATTCTCTAGAAAATAGAAATTCCAACTTCAATTTATGTTTAAGGAATATTCAGTGAGATTATGCAAGTAACATACTTTTTCTGCAGCAAAAAGTATCTATTATTTTATACTGGATTATACTTTGTTTCTTATGTGAGGAAAATATTATTCAGCCATTATTTTATGTTTCTCACCTTGACTAAGACTGACCTTTTCAATGTGCATGCCTTATAGTTTAAAAAATCCTATAATAAATAAGGTAATGGAAAATCATTCCCATTACTTTACTTATCCACAATATATGTGTTCTCAGAGATTGCTGTTTAAAAAATAAATAAATAAACTGCAGATAATGCAAGAAATATAAATAGTTAGCATTAATGCAAAATTATGTTGGCTAATCAGTGCACTCTCACATAACAGTTTTATTGCCTCTGAATCATTGTTCTGAATCAATGATTCAAAAAAAAAAAATTTTTTTTTAAACAAATTACACATTGAAAAGATATTAAGCTGTGAACAGCAGAAATGACAAATCGGATTCCTCTCATGGGGGGGGGGGGGGGGCTGTTTATTTTCTTACCTTTTTTATATAAATTACTCAGGTAATTAGGTTTTTTATTAAATTAATTAAAAGTTTTGAAAATACCAAAGAGCTTATGATAGTATAACTTTTGGCATTGGAGTTTGCCTTGGATTGCACTACTTAAAAGATATGGATTCTGCCGAGAAGCTCCTATTTTTGCCTTTTCATGCTATCACTTCATGGTATTAACAACACCAACAGACAAAAACATTAATTTATTGAAACTTGCTAATATTTTTCTGGTTTTCTAACCAGCATCTTCAGAGCACAAATAATGATAAGCATACAACACTCAACTAAAGCAATGACTGTCTCCCAGATTTTTGGCAAATTAATGCAATCATTTGTTTAGGTTGGGGAAGTGCTTCATAGCTGATGCTGATTCCAAAAATAGTCTCTCAGACCTGTAGCAACTTCTATGTAATAGTAATGTCTTATTCCATTTAATCCTATGTGACAGAGTATCCAGAGTATAGTCTGCCAGTCCTTGCCATACAAATGATTGCAGATGTAATTTTTGTATACTTGAAGGTGGATGTTAACTGATCTACTACTGTCCAAAAGATGCTAAACTGTAAACATAATGAACTCTGTTCACTCCAGGATGAGTAAGAGAATGAAGTTGATCTTTGGTAGAACAGATAAAAGTAGCAACCTGAAGGAATGGTTTGAACATGGCATGAAAATCATATTTGTAGAGATAAGCCGTCTTTAAGATGTTGATTGACAGATTGTTTGTTATGAGGCAGGGGGGGGGGTGCATGTAGTATTTTATATGGGCTGTAGCTGTTGGAAAACGTGTGTTACAAAGGTCCTTGAGCTCAGTTTGAAGGGCTGTGTTGTTGGAACAAATAGCCTTGGTTTGGTGAGTAAGTGTTTTGAGGATCCCATACTGTTGGGATGGATGATGGTGTAGTTGTTTATGTAAATACCTTCCTGTATGTATGGTTTTTTTTTTTGTAAATGGAAAAGGATAATAAACCATTTGGAAGTCTTCACTAATGTATGTAGAAAGGGAAGACAGTTGTTATTTTCTTTTTCTATTACAAAGCTTATTTTAAGATGTGCTAAAAGATGTGTCCAATGTGTCTGGGCCATGATGCCATATTGCAAACATATTATAAACATGGTTGATCTGTAGCTGTGTTGAGTGCTTGGTTTTTAAAATGTTCCATGTAGAATTTGGGTTGTGTGTGTGTGTGTGTGTGTGTGTGTGTGTGTGTGTGGAGGGGAGGAGGAATCCATAGCAATCTTCTCCAGCTGTTTGTTTATTTTCCTTTCCAAATGAAAGGAAATAACCATAATAAATGGTGAATTTGAATAATTCAATTATGTCAAATGGGAAATGTGGCTTAATGAGCTGAAGGGTCTCTGTCAAAGATACATTGGTGAACAGTAAAGTAATAGCAAGGCTAATCACGATGTCGGTATTTATATTTGCCTTTTCAGTGCATTTAGGTTTCACTGGTCTCACAGTTGTTTCGAACTGTTGGTTCTCCTCAGAGATCAGGCAGAACCCTCAGTTTAGTACTGTAGCAGTCCCATATCAAAAAATTATATTGTTCATAAGTGAACTCTTGGTGGTGCATACATAAAGTATTAAAATATATAGCCAAGAATTCAATTATGAATATTTAACTTTCTGACATGGGATTGCTACAGTATTAAACCAAGGGTTCTTGCTCTCTTAAGATTTTTGCCAAATCTCTGAGCAGAACTTAGAGATTTGGTAAAATTTTGAACTAGCAGTTTAAAATAGCTATCAGGCCAGTGAAACCTAAAAGCACTAATAAAAGGTGAGTGTATGGGCTTCTGTCTGCAGAGTTCGTATCTTGCAGTGTCCAAGCAATGCAATCCAAGGCAATTCTAATGCTGAAGGTTATATTATCATAAGCTCTCTGGTAATTTTTGAAACTTTTAGGTTTCTACACTTGGCTGTATATTTTAATACTTTATAAGGGATGCTTTTAATATGAAATCATCATGGTGCTATGAGTAAACAGTAATGAAGTCAGTTCACTGTTGTATGTGGTTATGTATTTTGGAATGAAGAGATAGGTCTGATTGATGAGATTAGAGACCTTATTAATTACTAGTAGCGATAGCAGATAAAAAGAGTTGAAATTTTGGAGCCATGTTGTAAAAGTGATACATTTGACTTCACCATAGTAAATATTATTAACACCAGCTCATTTAATGTAATAAACTATTTTTGTGGGCTTGCAAGTTTGCTATAGCAGGAATTCACTGTAAAATCATCATAGCAGACAATTGCACTGTTTAAGAAAACAAACTTATTAGGAATGAGGAAGTTATTTTCCTTCTGTACATGCCTTTGATAAGACCACATGTGGATTACTGTGCTCAGATATGGCTGCATATTGATTATCTCATATCCCATTGATAGCAGAAATCAAGATCATATCTAGCTTGTGGAATATTTCATAGGACAAACTGAAAGAATGTGGGCTTCAGAGTTTAAGTGAATAGAATAAATTGCCAGCGGAAGTTGAGGGCTTCTTCGGCTAATGTGTTCAAAGATGTATTATGGGTACTTCAGTGTGTGAGTTAGGAATCTTTCCATCGTGAATCCTTGGATGGTCTGGGGGTGACCATATAATAATAAAAATAACTTATATATACAGGGTGGTCCATAAGTCATGGAACATTCTGTAGAAAGTTCGGGGTGACCATATAATAATAATAATAAATAATTTATTTATTATTATTACCACCCCCTTAGGGCTGGTTGAGCCCTCCTATATTAAGTACTATATCATAGGATATAGTACTTAATGTATCCCATGACTGTAGCCTGTGTGTACAAGGGACCTATTTTCTTGCTTGTGGGATGAAAAACCCCAGATAAACTGGGGGAAAAATCCTGTGTTGGGCGTGGACAGCCCAACACCGGCTAACTTGGCTATGGCTGAGAAAGATCCTTAAGCTCCTCACATCGTCGTCATCAATGGGAATCGAACCTAGACACTCCTTCCCCAGGCATATGGTTGCAAAGCACATAGCCACTAGGCTAACCATGCAGACATAATAATAATGATAAAAACTTATATATACAGGATGGTCCATAAGTCCTGGAACATTCTGTAGAAAGTGCTCATCTTTGTGAAGCAGAAAATGGAAGGTATTTACGTGATATGGTTTTTCATAACTAATAAAAATAAAATTAGTGATGTTAAAAAACTTATACAGTTACTTCACAAAGACAGGCCCTTTCTTTGACATGACTTATAGACCACCCTGTGGCTTATGGGCCATCCTGTATAATTACTTAATGTAAATACGATCATATATTGAAAATAAAAAAAGCAACAAAAGACTGAAATGTTGTATAACTGCATGGAGAAACAGAAAACAGAAAACTAAAGAGCAACAATAAAGAATACAGTCAATTCTTGCAATAGCAAACATCATTATAACAAACTCATAAGAAGCTACTTTTGCACCATTACTGCTATTCTAAAGAGAATTCTCTATAACAATATAATCTCTTCTTGTGGTCCCTTCAAGTTAGCTGCCATGAGAATTTACCATACTGTAAAAAAGACAAAGGACTCACATTAACAAGGTTGAGATAAGGAAAATTAAGCATTGGTCAGATTGATAGAAGTCCTTCATTAAGTATTTCATTAGATCTTTATTTCATTAGATCATGTGCATGTTGAAAAAGTGTATCGAAAAAATTTTTCTAGCTACAACCCCCTAACCTTGACATCTCACCCTTTACTGATAGATCATATTTCACCACCAGAGAGGAGCTTCATATGTTGCACTAAATGCAGAATTGTGGATTAATTGGCATAATGTTTTTCAGTGGAAAATTAGTTCAAGAATGGGATATATTGTGAATTATATCAAAAAATGATTTATTTCATTGTTTATTCAAGTTCAAGGAACTTGAATAATTGCTTATTCAAGGAATTAAATTTGTGTGAAAGCTACAAGATACAGTAATATATTAAATATATTTACACAAGTAAGAGGCAGACTGCATTTCTCAGAGTGATGGCGACACAGTGGTTGATTTTATATACTTTACATGTGCGTGTTGAAAAATATACATGAGAAATTATATTTAAATTAAAAGAATTATCTAAAAACTATTTTAATTAATAGGATTTTTAATATATCATATTCTAAACTATATCTGAATGCTTAACTAAGATTTTTATATATATTATGCTTTTTTGTATTAAAAAAAATGTTATGGTACTCATTCTTTGCTAGCAGAAAAATATCTAAGATTAAAAGAATGTGAAAAGTAAGCTAAAAAGAAAAAGTATGTAAATATTGTAATGGAGCAGTCCTTTTCTAACAGCTAAGCTTAAATGTTAATTTAAATGCATTTTTAAATTGAAGGATGTTAATGTACATGCCTGTGTAAAAGTTTTGAAGGTAATGATGGTTAAAACTTGACAAAAGACTTGATCTTTTGTCAAGTTATGACCAAAAAGATGAATTATACCAACTTTGGATTTGAAAGAACAGAATAAAAAGAAACCTGCTATATGCATAGAAAGCTAGCAACAAATGAAACTGGTTTGAGAATAAGGGAGAATAATTTATTTAGTTTAATTGCCATGAGGGGAGACAGTAAATAGGGTTCTTTTTGTTTTATGGCAGATTGGGTGGTTCTTATTGCTAGCAATTCAGAACAATGTAATTTGGATTCAGTTTCTTGGAAATTGATAGTGAAGACATTTTCGATTTCAGGAATATGGTTAGATTGTATTGCATGCAAGGATATTTCATTAGTGGGATTTTTTTTTGTTTTTTGGTATATTTTGTTTGTGTTTTTTTTTCTTAGTGTTAGAAAGCAGATAGTCAGGTATGGGAATATTATAATCTTGATAATGTTCAATCAAGCAAGACTTAACAGAATGAATGGTAGAACCAATATAATAGGTGTTGCATCCTGACTTGCAGTTAAACTTATAGACAGTATCCCATGCAACTAATAGATTACACTATTCATCTTAGCCCAAAATCATGTGCCTTCTTCTCAGAGCTGCATATCAACACCACATATAACTTCCCATAATATATTCAAAACATTTATAAAAAGCTATTAAACAAATATTCAAATTACAGAATTGTTTTCACCATCAACAGCAAACTACGAAATTCACTAAAACACAGAACCACAATAACTCAGGTGGACATGCTATTATGCCATAATGTATTTATTGACCTTGAGGCAGGACATAAGAATTTGTTGAATGCTTTCTGTTTGTCTGTAAGGTGAGATGTTTTTCACATCTCACCCTACAGACACCATACTGCAGAGATGCTAACAAAAGAAAGTAAAGTTTTATTCTAGCACTAAAATACAGTTGAATCACAATTTGTGCAGGTAATGTGTTAATAATAAATATGAAAGTAATTTAAAATGCTGAAAATAGTTATAGAAAATATCTTAATAACACAGGTAGTGAAAACTGAAATTTCCTTAAATAATTAAGCTTATTTGAATTTTAAGTAAACATAAAAAATTACTGAATATTACATGTTTGTAAATGCATCCTATCTGTTATGTCATAGTTGCATACCATTCTGCCCCCCCCCCCGTATATTTGCACACTGGGTTAGCTTTAAGTTAGGAAGAACACCCACCTAATAACGCATTGTTCCACCTCTCTGTGCAGTCATGGCTTGCAGATGCCTAGGAACGGATTCCACCAGATGTTGAACATCCTCCATGCGTAACTTGACCCATGTCTGCTGCAGCAACTTCGTCAGTTCATGCTCATTCTGTGGAAGAGGATCAGCAGTTCTCACATCACACATGTTCAATTGAGATATGGTTAGGGGAGTTTGGGGGTCAAGTGGTAAATTTGTTGTCATGTTCCTCCAATCTCTCAGCAGTTGTACAAGCCGTTTGACAAGGTACGTTGTCCTGTTGAAAGATGGCACTGTGGTCAGGGTAGACCTCCTGCGGATATGGATGGAGATGGTTGGATAACAGGTCCCAGTAGCATTCACCATTCAGTGTTTGTGGGATGATAACTAATGGACCTAAGGAATGCCAGGAAAAAGCTCTCCAGACCATACCACCACCTCCACCACCCTGTTGAATCCTAACTGTGCAACCAGGGATAGGGCTTCATGCTGTCTATGCCAAATGCGAACCCGGCCATCAGCATGGTGCAGAAGGGAAACGGGACTCATCACTCCAGACAACCTTTTTCCATTTGTCAAGGGTCCATTGCCAATGTTCCTTAGCTCATGCAAGTCATTGTTTACAATTTCTGGCCATTATCGTGGGTACCCTTGTTAGTCTCTGGCTGTGGAACACCCCAGACAAAGCAAGGTATGGTGCATGTTGAAATGGATTGAATTGCCCTGCTGTTGTACTGGTGGGTGATCTGTGTGATTGTTGCATGTTGTTATGAGATACCAGTCATGACACCCGATGGTCACCTCTAGGATCAACCACGTGTGGCTGACCAATGTGAGCCCTTCTGCTGGATGTCTGTTCATGGTTAATCCACTCCTGGTACACCCTGGTACAGTAGTATGAGAGCAACCAACAAGTGCAATTGTTTCCGAAATACTAGCACCTACCCTCTGGGTCCCAGCTATCTCTCCCCAGTCAAATGGGCTTACATCGTCACATTTCTTCATTACTGGCAAATATTTACTGATTATGTATAGAGAATTGGTGGTGTACCTATTTATAGTAGCCGCATGTGACATTGATATCATGTAGTACTTTGTTATCATGCCAAATATGTAAATCAGGGGGGGGGGATTCCTAATGTAAAGCTAACTTAGTGTATGTATACGCAGCATATATCATCAACAATAGCTTTCTTCAGTCCACTGTTGGATGAATGCCTCTCCATCCATGCTTCTTCCATTTTGGCTGATTAGTTGGACTCTAGGTTTCACTACCATAGGTCATTGCTGGGAGTGCACACCGGTTGTAGATCTTTTCAAGCAGTTTAGTAAATTGCTTTTAAATATCTCTCTCTATAATGGTTAAAAACTTTCCATCCTGCTGTTATTCTAGCTGAAATTTTGTTATCAAGTTTCTGGTTTTTGCATGCACTTGCTATTTCAATCTATGTTTAATTTATTTAAATTGTTTTTGTTCTGGAGTATTTTCACTATACATTAGTTTTGATTAATCCGTATTTATTTGTAGACCTCCAGACTTACTTCATTTAATTTCATAATCATGTGTTTCTAGTTCTTTTGGTGATATTGCTATTAGTAAGATATCCTCAGCAAATTGTAGATAGCTGAAGTATTTTCCATCAATATTCAGTCCTCTTTTCTTCCAATTCAGTTTTCTCATACCATATTCAAGGGCTGTCATGTATAATTTTGGTGAGATAGTCTCCCTGTCTGATTCCTGTTTTTATTTCTATTTCTCTTTTTTTTTTTTTCACTTAAATTTATTACTGCTGAACCTCTCTCATATATATGAGTTGATGTGTTAATATAAATATCATCTGTTCCTATATGTTTTAAGGCTTCAAGCTTTTTACATAGGTCTATTGAATCAAAAGCTTTTTCATAATCTATGAAAGCCAAAAAATTGGTATATATTCTTTTGTTTATTCAATTACTTAATTTAAGGCTTTAACACAATCTAAAGTTGAGAAGGATGTTCTGAAACCTGTCTATTCTTTTGGTTGATGAAATTTTACTATATTGTTTATTCTGCTATCTATAATTTTTGTAAAAAGCTTATGAAGGACTGGGAGAATGTCATTTTAATGCAACTAAATGGAAGATTTTGAAATTTGGGATACTTCATTATCACTTGGTAAAGTTATATTGGAAGAAGTGGAGGAAACTAGGGATCTTAGGGCAACTGTATATAGAAATTTGAAGTTCAGAGAACATATTGTGATGACATCTCATAGAATTGCTACAATATTGAGGAGGACATCGAACACAAGAGATAAAGTGTGGTTGTCTCATTTTTATAAAGCTGTGATTAGATCACATCTGTGCCCAGATCTGGTCACCAGGATTTGAAGGGGATGAAGTAACCTTGGAAAAGTGTACAGAGATGGATAACAAAAATGTTATTGGGACTTTACAATGTTAATTATGAGGATAGGATGAGGGCATGTGGACTGCACAGGTTGGTGAATAGAATACAAATTGGGGATATGATTGGATATCTAAGCTACTAAGGGGTTATTATCGGATTAACACTGAGGAGATTTTTCATTTGGTAGAATGAGGGAGAAGGAACAAAGACAAAGAGGCCATCCCTGGAAGTTGCATAAGGAAATAGAGAGTAAAAAGGTAAGAAGCAAGTTTTTTGCTTGGAATGTATTGCCTGAGAGGATAGTGAAAGTGCAAATAGATGAGTTTAAGGAGTGATATGATAGACTTTGTGTTGATTAGTATTGATCTCCCACAATGAGTCATATGACTTCATGAAAATAATAATAATAATAATGCACAAGGTCTCCAGTCTGTAAACAAAACTGCTGAGCTCTCACTAACTTAAAAAGCTTCATTTTATGAGTATGCTGTAGTGAGAGTTGACTGTAGTTGGCTATGTGAATAGACTGCCCTACTTATGAAGTACTAATAATCTACATGTTTATCATAAAACTCCTTACACTCACTGAAAATTAGCTTATAGTGCACAGTTTATTGTTATAGAGTTATCAGTCTGATATTTATTTAAGAAAAGATATCCTGATCAGTTCATTGCTTTGCTACTGAGTGATGAATTGCATTGCATTGCTGCCATTTTCCCTGCTGCCTGAACATTATTAAGAATTTGTTAGATAATGGTTAATTTCACAGAATTTCCAACTCTTTCTCTGCCAGATTTTTTTTTTTTAATTTTATGGAGTCATCTCAAAAGATGATTCTATAACAGTGAAATAGCATTACAAACATTCATCAGAATACTATATCATAATATTAGGCTCCATTGTAATTTGCATAAAATGTGTGGAATTCATCAGTTTCAGTAATAATCATATAGAGATAAGGAAAGACTTGGGTTTTCATCCTATCTAGGACATGAAGAACCTTTATAACAGCATCTTAGCTGAAGGTGAGGTGAGCGAGTTGGTTTCATGGATATAGTAGGGTTTTTTCTCCTGGAAAATTAGTTTTTTTGTCTGCAAAGCTGATAGAAACTGGTCACAGAATATGGCAGTTGACATCCATGTAAATAGGATGATTTGTCCTGTCATAGCATTAATAGGTTTCTATAATGCTTAGTTACTTGGCTTTGATAGACCATTGAGCCTGACACATAAGGGAGGGTGAAACTAAGGAATATTGTTAGTATATACTATACTGTATATAATGAGATTATATTGCAGGTACTTATGATGTATCATAACATTAAGCTGCATTTTAAAATGAACATCACTTGCAGTTGCATATTATAATTATTTATTTTTTATTTTTTTTCTCCCTCTCAAGGCTGTGGATCTACCTACAGAATTTGTTCACCTGTATATCTCCAACTGTATTTCTACTTGTGAAACCATAAAGGATCGATATATGCAGAATCGGCTTGTTCGTTTGGTTTGTGTGTTTCTTCAATCACTCATTCGTAACAAAATAATTAATGTACAGGTATGTTTGCAAATATAGATATCTTGTTAATTTTTTTTTTTTTTGCACAGCTAATGATATTTTCCTACAAACAATTTATATCATATGTATTTGCAAAGAAGGATGCTTAGTGGCAGTGTGAGGAAATCATGCTTCCTAGGTGCTTGATTTGTGAAGCTTCTCAAGCTTCACAAATCAAGGTTCAAATCAAAACAAAGCTTCTTGATGTTTGGGAAGCTACTGGGATGCAGAAAGGCTTAAGTGAAAGAGATCATTGTTTTGGCAGCTACAAATGATCTGAAAGATGAAAAGCTTGGTTTCATGGTTGGAAGAGTTACTAGAATTAGCAAAAAGAGAAGAGTGAGAGAGAGAACGTAGGAGGAACAATGTGCAGTTTGTGGATGTGTTGATGGAGTTTGAATGGATTAAAACTTACACAAGGCTCATAGTTTGTACTTGAATGAGTTTGGTGTTAGGAGTTTAGAAAAATGCCTCTGAATGGAGTGAGATTGGAATTGCAAAATCAGGATAACTAGAGCTATTAGGAGGATGTAGTTGATTGCTTGTGCATGCACAAGTGAGGCAAGTGAATGTGAGAAGTTACAGAAATTGTCGAATTTAGTTATCAGATTCTAACTATTCAGAATGGAATAGTCAATACAGAGTGTGAAGGTAGTTACCGACTCAACAGGCCACAATGCTTTATGTACGCTAATGACAGAAGTACTTGGAATAAGAGTTGGGAGGTGGCAGCACTGGTTAGTTTTAGTTCTTCGTGGCCTTAAAAGTTAATGGTATTTGTGAGACATTGATAGAAAATTATAAATTCTTTTCGGCTTTTAGAGGTGAACTATAGACTCAATTATACAGATGTTACTGAATGGGAGAAAAAAAAAGAGGAAACAAGAATAAAACCTTGAAGTCTCGGTGGCTAACTCTTGAGACAGTGCTGAAAGATTCATCTAGGAAGGCATATGGTGAAGTCCTTTAAAGAACAAAAAAAATCCAAACTTCATAGTGGACGTAAGAAGTTAAAGAGGCAGATCTGGAAATGACAAGAATACAGAAAAAAATGTAAAAGAGCTAAACTGTGCAAAAGAAATGGTAAGACTTCATTTTTTTCTATATTCATTATGAATTATTTTCTATATTCATTATGAATATAGAAAATAATTATCATGAAGGAGATCATTCAAAAAACTTCAGAATGGAGGAAAGAGTACTGTGAAAGAATCAGAGGAATGCAATCAGGAATACATATCTTTCTAAAATAGCTGGAATAGATGATATTATTATTAAGATTGTTATTATTATCTGAGACTTCCAGGCAGTCAAGGACTCATTGAGGAAGGCTATACATCACCCACCCTCACTTAAATTCATTCACATTAGATGCACCCATTCTTACCATCTTCTCTAAAATCTTCACCACCACACCAGAGATAGACATATCGGTTTTTGCACCAATTTTTGTACAATGAAACTATCATACATTCTTGTGGTATCTTTCCTGATCTGAGACTCAAGTTATACAAGCATGTCAAAGACCTAGCCCAGTAGTGGCTAACCTTTTTATGTGTGCATGCCAAAAATTTACAAATATGTTATTCAGTGTAAAATTGATTATTAAGGGTCAAAGCTGTATAACTGAGAGGAGACCTCCACATAGCCTTTAAAGGAATGCAGAGAACCGACCAGAGCTTCTGACCTAATGTCCAATCCTGACCTTCTCGTGGCGCACCCTGTTGGGTATCTACCTGGATACTGAACGAACAAGGATGGGCTGGCAATTTGGGATTTAGCCGACCAAATTGTATTCTTATTGGTTAAACCAAAATGCAAAATGATGGTACAACATGACAAAATTTCATGCCAGCTGGGGCATCACCCAGTTAAACAAGGACCTGTTGTTTTCGCCAGGGAACCAGGGCGAACAGCAAAATGTCAGCTACTGGAACAAATCTGAAAACACACCCCAATTCAATATCACTAGAGTTAAAGATCAGTACTATCAACATAAGAAGCCTGAATGGCAAAGAAATGGAGCTAGCTGAAGAATTGGATAAGTACCAGATTGACAGTATACGGGTGCGACTGAAATAAAAAAGACAAAAACTGGTGAGATCTTTCTGAGCAATAAATACAAAATGTTATTTTCAGACAATGACAATCAAGGAAAAGGAGTAGCCATAGTATTCAACACAAAATATGGGGCTAATCTTCTTGAATGGCATTTTTTGAGGCTTTAGAAAAGCAACTGACACAATGAAAAAGGAAAAGTTGGTCCTTGTTGGGGATCTAAATAGCAGAGTAGGAAATGATCGAAAGACATACAAAAATATTTTGGGAAAATTTGGAGAAAAGAACAAAGCTAATAATAATGGCAAATCTGTAGGATATTTGTTCAGGACATGGATTGGTTATTACTAACACTATGTTCCAAAATAAAAATGTGCACAAATTCACATGGAGAGAAGAGGCAAGGAATAAGAAAAGTCTCATTGACTATGTTATTGTTGATAGTGATGTTTTCTCCCTGGTGCAGGACACCAGAGTGTACAGAGGATTTGAAATTGGAAGTGATCACTATTTAGTCTTGAGCAGGATAAAATTGAATTTCATATTGAAAAGAATAACATGTAAGAAAGTTTTAAAGCGAATAAAAGTTGAGCAGCTCTCAGATATGAACTGTAGACTAAAATACACAAAGATTATTGAAGAAAAAATGAAAGAATTTGAGAATAGGAACCAAACCTTGGAGATTCAGTGGCAAGCCTTGAAGAAAACTCTGATTGATTCAGCCATAGAGGCATGTGGTAGGTTGTCTGCAAGGATAGAAAAATCAGAACTCCATGGTGGACACAGGAAGTAAAAGAGGCACTGAAGGAAAAGAAGAAAGCATATCAAAAATTACTGGCAAATAAGTGAGTTTGTGCTCTTAGAGAATACAGAGACAAATGTAAGACAGCTAAACACTGTGTAAAACTAGTTAAACAAAAGTCATGGGAGGACTTTGGCAAGAACATAGAAAATAAATATCAAGAAGGTGGCAAAATATTCTGGAGGTTGTTGAAGAAGCTTAAAAATGGAGGAAAGAGTGCTATAAAAGGAGTTAGAGATGATAAAGGTGACATGAAAACAGGAGAAAAAGATATCCTTGAAGTATGGAGTAATTACTTTGAAAAACTGCTAAATGAAACAAGCAGTGATGACAGCATAGTGATAAAAAACACTGACCAGGCATGCAGTCAGGAATACATATCCATACTTGAAGTAGAAAAAGCCATCAATGGCTTGAAATGTGGAAAGGCAGCAGGAGTAGATGATATTCGACCAGAAATGCTGAAGTATGGTGGTATAAGAGTCTTACAGTGGCTGCACTGCATAGTTCAGAAAGCCTGGACAGAGGGACGAATTCCCGATGATTGGAGTAGAGCTCTCATAGTACCCATATATAAAAAGGGAAATAAAACTGAATGTGAGAATTATAGAGGTATTTCCTTACTGAGTGTTCCTGGCAAGATCTATGCAAGTATACTTGAGAAACGGTTGAGAAGAATTGTGGAAGAAAAGCTTGGTGAAGAACAAGCTGGATTCAGGCCAAATAGAGGCTGTCGGGATCAGATCTTCACTTTACGACAAATAGTCGAGAAAGCATGGGAATATAACAAAGATCTGTATTTAAGTTTTGTCGATTTTGAAAAGGCATATGACAAGGTGCCAAGAGAGAAGCTATTCAATACGCTGCAGTTATATGGTGTCAATGGGGCATTGTATCAAGCAATACTTAGTCTTTATTTGAGTTGTAATTCAGCAGTTAGAATTGAAGGAAGTACAGGAAGATGGTTTAATGTTAAATCTGGTGTGAGACAAGGATGTACATTATCCCCTCTGTTATTCATTATCTATGTGGATCATATTATGAAGGAAAGTGGTATTAAACTTGATATCAAAATTGGAGATGTCAATGTCAGCACTTTGCTTTATGCAGATGATGTTATACCTCTAAATAAATCCGCTACAAGTCTGCAAGATTCTCTGTCTAAATTGAATAGCTGTTGTAATAGATATGGTATGAAGGTCAGCAATAAAATGACAAAGACAATGAAAATAGTCAGAATCATTGAAAATGTTAACTGTGTTGTGAATGGAGAACCTGTGGAACATGTAAAACATTTCAGCTACTTAGGCACAATTTTTACTGAAGATGGTAAATTAAATATAGAAATAGACAACAGAATCAGCAAAGCTGGTATGGTGGGAAGTCAACTGAATAAATTCATATGGAATAAGAGAGAAATTAGTCGGAACACTAAATTAGCTGTATACAAGACAGTGTTCAAACCAGTTTTAACTTATGGATCTGAGAGCTGGGTAGAAGTAAAACACTTGACCAAAGACTAGAGACCGCAGATATGAGAGTCCTGAGAAAGATTAGAGGCGTGAACAGAAGGCATCAATGGCAATATCGTATTAAAAATGAGGATATTAGGAAAGAACTTGACATTGTCAGCATCCAGGAATGCATTAACAGAGCTAATCTCAGGTGGTATGGTCACTTAAATAGAATGGGAGAGGAAAGATTAGCAAAACAAGTGTTCTCTGCCAGGTTGGCAACAAAACGTCCCAGAGGAAGACCAAGATATAGGTGGATTGATACGGTACAAAGTGCCTTAGACGATAGAAATATAAGATCTGATAATGTTGGAGTCTTGACAAGTAACAGACTGATTTGGAGGAAAATTGTAGATAGGAAGTTAGTAATGATGTAATTTTTTCATGTAGTACTGTTATATCCTGTACACCCCTTGAGGGTACATGGCAGGAATTTGATGATGATGATCATGATGATGAGATGTTAATGTCAGCTCCTTGCGTTATGCAGATGATATTATACTTCTAAATAAATCTGCTACAAGTCTGCAAGATTCTCTGACTAAATTGTATAACTGTTGTAATAGATATGGTATGAAGATCAGCAATAAAAAGTCAAAGACAATGAAAATAGGCAGAATCATTGAAACTGTCAACTGTGTTTTGAATGGAGAACCTGTGGAACAAGTAAAACATTTCATCTACTTAGGCACGATTTTTAGTGAAGATGGTGAATTAAATATGGAAATAGACAACAGAATCAACAAAGCTGATATGGTAGGAAGTCAATTGAATAAATTCATATGGAATAAGAAAGAAATTAGTCGAACACTAAATTAGCTGTATACAAGACAGTGTTCAAACCAGTTTTAACTTATGGATCTGAGAGCTGGGTTAGAAGTAAAACACTTGACCAAAGACTAGAGACCGCAGATATGAGAGTCCTGAGAAGGATTATAGGTGTAAACAGATGGCATCAATGGCAATATCATATTAAAAATGAGGATATTAGGAAAGAACTTGACATTGTCAGCATCCAGGAATGCGTTAGCAGAGCTAATCTCAGGTGGTATGGTCACTTAAACAGAATGGGCAAGAAACAGTTAGCAAAACAAGTGTTCTCTGCCAGGTTGGCAACAAAACGTCCCAGAGGAAGACCAAGATATAGGTGGATTGATATGGTACAAAGTGCCTTAGACGATAGAAATATAAGATCTGATAATGTTGGAGTTTTGACAAGTAACAGACTGATTTGGAGGAAAATTGTAGATGGGAAGTTAGTAATGATGTAAATTTTTCATGTAGTACTATCATTTCCTGTACACTCTTTGAGGGTACATGGCAGGAATTTGATGATGATAATGGTTTGAAAAAAATAAAAAATAAAAAAAATAACAGTAGTGAAAAAAATATTTATGCATTGTAACTAACCATCGAAGTTAGCTGAGTAAGGGAAGCAGCAGAAGGATGTCAACTTGTCGGCGAAATGCTTACCATAATTACTCGAAAATAACTTGTCATCATGTATAACTGGCACCCCTGATTTTACTTTACGATAAAAGATATTAAAACGTTTTGCATATACCTCACACATGAAAAATGTTTAAACATGTTCACGTCAAGGCAATAACTCGCTCCCTGCATTTAACAATATGCCCTCCCCAACACCCATTATACCGCAGATGCAGGAAAAACAAATAGTTGTATTGTATCCCTGATTAAGGTATGGAGGCTTTTGCAGTCTGTGTAATATATTTCTCAACAAATAGTGCAATTACAGATAGCTGGAATAAAAACTACACTGTATAGACTCAAGCAAAACCATATGTTGCTCTGGAAACACAGTATCCAACTAAAAACTCTTGTCCAATTTTTCAATTACATAAAATAAGTGTTTGTTTTATTGCATTTGAAATTCTCTATGTCATTATGACAGATCATAAAGGCTAACTTCAAATAAAATTCTACTACGAATTGAAATATGCCATATAATGCATGTATGAGTTGCTGTGCCAGCAACTCATACAGCAACTCAAACAAGCAGCAATAAATTCATACCAAAGGTTGAAACTTTGTGAGAGTTGAGCCCACCGATAAAGAGAAGTTCTGCCAGAGCGATAAATGACACCCTCTCGTGAGTGTGTTAAAACTAAGAAATATATAGTGTATGTTGTTATGACAGTTTCACATGTTATGGAATTCGGTTGAAAAGAATTAGCATTTCTACTCACCAATTGTAGGTTGTCTTTGAGTCGCATGACCTTTTGTTAATACTGCACCAATCATATGCACATCTTCACAGCTGCTCTCTATAAAACCAAATTTAACTTGTACGTATTATAACAATTAAAAAAAAAAAGGTTGAATAATTTATAAGCATATAAAAGGATATCACCTGTAAATCGTTGACTTGCCAGCAAAACTTCTCAGATGTGCCACCTCTGGCATGCGTACAATAGGTTTGCCATCTATGGCCTAGCCAATTTGGCTCAACATACCTTGAGCATATATGCTAATATTCCATGTTCCTATTGCTGAATTCTTATACAGGTTGTGCAACAGCTCTTCAACTTCATTCTCACGCACTTCTAACTCATCCTTCAATGTAGTATTAGCACTGTGCACCATGTTACATACACCTGGTTGATATATCTTAGCAAAGTGAACACTCGTTAACTGAACAACCTCATTAGCTTCTGCCACTAGAGTACCATCTGCATCCAGTAAAGTTATTCTTCCACATTCAATCTTTCTTTTACTTGCGACATAACAATAAAATTGTTTTGGATTACCATAAGCTTGCATAGTCAATTTCTTTTCATAATCCAGTTTAGCTTTCCACAATTCTCATTACTTTTCTGGCCTGTACTTTATATATTTCATAACCCTTCTTACTTTTATTTTCATGATATTCCTTCTACATGATCTTATTCTCATGGCGTTCTTTCTTAATAAGGTTGCACATCTGTTTCACTCCCACACTATTTATTCTTCAAACTCCAGGAATACATTCAGATACTGCTTCATGTAGCTCTTTTTCAAAAATTCCATTCATTGTTTGATATCTTTCCCATTTGGTAGCTGATACCATGGGACCAAAAAATAGTATTCTTGTATTGGTCATAATATTCAACCAGAAATACTGAATATGGAGATATAAAAGTTTTGCATTGTCTATACTGCATGTTTAATAAGGCCTAGTCAGAAGGTCAAATTCTGGATGATAGAGTAGAGGTCTCATAGTTTCCATTTGTAAAAATAAAAATAAAACTGAACTTGAGAATTACAGAGGGTGTACAATGTTCCAAGTAAGATATGTGTGAGCATATTTGAGAAGAGTAAAAAAATTATGGAAGAAAAACTCTGATAAGAACAAGCTGAGTTCAGGTCAAATAGTTGTTGGGACAGATTTTCAATTAAAAGAGGTATAGTTAAGAAATCATGAGAATAAAAGAAGGACCTTATTGTAGTTTTTTGTCATATGACAAGGAGCTGAGAGAAGAGCTTTACAACATACAACAATTATATGGAGTAAATGGAACATCATACAGAGCAAGTTACTAGTTGTTTAATAGACATGCACGTTAGTCATACCATATATTTTTTGAATAATGGCTTTACGCATGTAATAGAAAACTAAATATAATTTATTACTCCTATATATTTTGATCAATATGTCATGAGCTTCTTTCAGGGAGAAGACAGAAAAACTGGTAACAACATTTAAATTCTGAATACAAGAACTAGTCATGCAGCATGCGTATAATATCACGTGTCTCGGTCACAGCTGTCCAGTAGGAGGAAGCACTGTTCAGAGAATTGGGAATAGATGTTATAAGTAATTAATTAATTTTAAAATAATAAATAAATAAAAATATTAAAAAAATTTAACAACAATCACTTCCCAAAACTTAGAAATAGACATACAGTCTGTATAATTAAGGTTAGGATGGTGATGTAGGACTTCGCATGATTCAAAAAAATAGATGATGAAATTTGAATCTACTGTAGTCTGGTATCTTGCTACAGTTCCAGTCAACTCCGTATCTTGTGTCAATGACATGAGAAGCAAGGCCTGAACTTTCAGAATTTAAAAATGTTATATAATCTTGATGCTCTTCAATTCTCATAGTAGCAGAACAGCCAGTCTGTCCTAAGTAGCAAAGATGACAAGAACAGGGTATTTGATAAACACTAGACAAGGATAAAGGTGATAATGTACCTTTGATAGGTGGTAAGAAAGATGACAATTTCCATTCTGGTTTGGCAGTCTCATTATACCTAAATTTGTTGAGGTTTGGAAAGTTTTTCAGGGCTGAGGCAGATTCGAAGAATAGGCTTTCATATTTGTATTTGCTGCAGTGTGATAGAGTGGCTTTCTTCCAGCATATCCTGTGGTGGGTGTCCAGAGCATGGTCAGCTGGTCCTGAATGGCTGTATTGGTGGAACTGGATCTAGTCCTTGTGTTCAGATATTCTGATATTGGCTTTTCTGCCTTTTTGGCCATAGTAGGACAGTTTGCAACTGCAAGGGACCTGGTATATTCCTGGTAGGTCTAGGAGATGTGGCTGGTCTTTGGTGGAGCCGATAAAAGATGCCAATTTCTTATGTGGTTTGTCAGTAACTGTAAGGTCATATTTCTTTAGGATTTTTGTCAGTTTTTCTGATGTGCCCCAGATATACGGAATGGTGATAGATTTTGAGTAATCTCTGCTCTGAAGAGGGAGGAGGCGGGGGGGGGGGGGCAAATTGCATTACAGGGTTTTAATATTCTTTGGATTTTTTGGGTAAGAAAGTGTTAAGGATATGGTCACGGTCAGTAGTTAAGACACTGTTATTATAACTGATTAATTTTGCCCTGTTATATAGGGCTTTTATAATCCCATATTGTTGGGAGGTGGGGGGGGTGACTGCTGTTGAATATATCTACTTGTATGTGTAGGTTTTCTGTAAATGGAGAATGCTATGGATCTATCAGGCTAGCATGTAATCAGAGTGTCTAGGAATGGGAGACTGTTGTTTTCCTTTTCCAAGGTAAATGGAAAACACATCATCTAGTTGGCCACATGACCTGGATACACTCCAAAATTTCTTAACACATCTAAACAGTCAACACTTTAGGATCCCATTTACCCTTGGAAAAAGAAACAACAGTCTCCCATTCCTAGATACTCTGATTATACACGAGCCTGATGGATCCCTGTCATTCTACGTTTACAGAAAACCTACACATATAGATAGATACATTCACCATCATTCACTCCCCCTCCCCCTCACAATGATATGTTATTATTAAAACCCTATATAACAGGGCAAAATTAATCGCTTTTGATAACAGTGCCGTAACTACTGAACTTGACCATATCCTTAACACTTTCTTAGCCAATGGCTACAACTCCAAAAAATATTAATACTTTGTATCTGCAACCTCCCCCCCCCCCCCCTTTTCAGAGCAGGGATTACTCAAAATCTATCACCATTCCATATATCTGGGGCACATCTAAAAAATTGACAAAAATCCTAAGGAAATACGACCTTACAACCACTTACAGACCACATAAGAGATTGGCATCTCTTATCTGCTCCACCAAAGACCAGCTACATCCCCTAGACCACCAGGAGTATACCAGGTACCTTGCAGTTGCAGACTGTCCTACTATGGCCAAACAGGCAAGCAAATGACTTCACATCAGTTGCCTTAGTATCCAATAATGCAAAAACTGGTCTGACCATTTTTATATGACAAAACCTGTGGTGAATTCATCGCTAAAAACACGTGTACTAACCACAGTGATAACTTTTAATGCGTAAATATTTCATCCCAAGTATCTTGGGACATCATCAGTACAGTAATTCAAACAATACTAGGAATAACATACAGTTAGGGGTACATGATTACAATGGAATCTCAATATGCGTGCAGTAACGTGTTATAGAAGTAAATTAAAATATAACTGAACAAAAAAAAATAAAAAAGAACGTATATAAAGATTATTTTACACAATTTTCTATGACAATTTCCCATACTTTAGGAATAGTAAGAATGTCGTCGTGGTTTAAATTTGGTCTGTGTAGTAAGGCTTCAGCACTTTCTTTATATAAACGTTCATGTTTATATAAATGTTTGGCATCATTAAATTACTAGTTTCCAGAGCACACAAATTCGGCTCCTCTGAAGAATCTCTAAACCAAGAACTAGAAATAATAAAAAATACAGCCATACTAAATGGATATAATCTTAAAACAACTCAAAAAATCATCAGTCACTTCCCCGCACATCAACCCAGACAAGAAGAAGTCCATAGGATTCCCATGCCTTACGTCAAAAGGCATCTCCGAACGTCTTTCAAAAATTATCAAGAAATACAATTTTGCCACTACTTACAAACCCATCAACCAAATCTATAACTTGTTACCTTCTCCTAAGGACAAACTCTCACCTCTGATGTTACCTGGCATTTATGAGATCCCATGCTCCTGCAAATTGTCTTACTGTGGACAGACAGATAGATCTATTCAGAAACGCATCTCGGAACATCAAGACCACATTCATCTTTTCAAACCGCACAAATCTGGTCTCTCTCAACATGAGTTGAAAATCTGAACCATAGGATCCATTGGGAAAAGTAGAAACTTTTATATATAAACATAAACTGGTGATTAGTTTACGGAATTAACAACGCATATAAAGTATATTAATTAAAGGTAACTTTAATGAATAACTTCTATATTTCGGCAACGTCACATTTTATGGTGGGTATCTAAGGCATGGTCTGCCAGCCCAGAGCGGCTGTACTGGTGAAACCGGATGTAGTCTTTGTGTTCTGAAATCCTGATATTTGTTGTTCTGCCTGTTTGGCCAAAGTAGGACAATTTGCAGCTGCAAGGGACCTGGTATACACCAGGTAGGTCTAGGGGAAGTGGTTGGTCTTTGGTAGAGCGGATAAGGGATGCCAACTTTTTATATGGTTTGTAACAGGAAGTAAGGTCATATTTTTTGAGGATATTGGTTATTTTCTCAGAGGTGCCCTGGATGTAGGGGATGGTGGTAGACTTGGTGTAATCTTTATTGTGGAGGGGGGGGTTGTGGTTTACTGGTTTTAGTATTTTTTGGGGTTATAGCCATTGGCTAAGAAAGTGTTGAGGATGTGGTTTAGTTCAGTAGTTAGGGGCTTGTCATCTGAGCAGATTAATTTTGCCCTGTTATATAGTGTTTTTATAACCCCATATTGTTGTGGGGGGGGACTGCTGGTGAATGTATCTGCCAGTATGGGTGGGTTTTCTGTGAACAGAGAAAACCAAAGATCCATCAAGTTGGCGGGTGATCAAAGTGTCTAGGAAGGGGAGGGTGTTGTTTTCCTCTTTTTCTAAGGTGAACTGGACTCTGGAGTGTTGGTTGTTTAAGTGTGTTAGGAAGGAGTGTGTCTGAGCCATGTGGTCAAATAGCAAATACATCATCCACATAACGAAGCCAAATAGTGGGTTTTTGTGGGGCGGAGTTTAAGGCTTTCTCTTCAAATGTCTCCATAAAGAAATTGGCCAAGGGTGGGGAAAGCGGTGAACCCATGGCTGTCCCTCTATCTGTTTGTAGAACTTTCCTTGCCAAACGAAATAGCCTGAGTTCATTGTGAACTGAAATAGGGCTGAGATATCGGGAGGAAACTTGGCTTGGATGAGCTCTAGGGTTTCTTTGAGTGGGACATTAGTGAATAGGGAGGAGACGTCCCTTGCAGCTGCAAATTGTCCTACTTTGGCCAAACAGGCAGAACAACAAATATCAGGATTTCAGAACACAAAGACTACATTCGGTTCCACCAGTACAGCGGCTCCTGGCTGGCAGACCATGCCTTAGATACCCACCATAAAATTTGTTGGAAGAAAACAAAAATAATTCATCGCAGCAAGTTTAAATACGAAAGATTATTCAAAGAATCTTCAGCAGCTCTAAAAAACGTTCCTAACCTCAACAAATTTGGGTGCATGAAACTACCCCAAATTTGGGAAACTTACATTATGAGAACTTCAGCCCAACTGCCAAGACTACCAAATTAGCCCGCCAGAGGGCACCATTAGGACTTTAGGAACAATATTAGTTTCTTGCTTTCTTCCTCATTTGCTTTGTGTTAGTGCCTGCGTGCACATACCATATCTTTATGTTCCTGAAGATGGCAATGTGACGTTGCCAAAATATAGAAGTTATTCATTAAAGTTACCTTTAATTAATATACTTTATATGCGTTGTTAATTCCGTAAACTAATCACCAGTTATGTCTGACCAACATATAAGCCTTGCTACTATAAACATGAACGTTTATATAAAGAAAGTGCTGAAGCCCTGCTACACACCAAATTAAACTGCAACGATGTTCTTACTATTCCTAAAGTATGGGAAATTGTCTTACAAAATTGTGTAAAGTAATCTTTATATATGTTATTTTTTTATTTTATTTTATTTTTTTTTGTTCAGTTATATTTTCATTTAGTTCTATAACATGTTACTGCACACATATTGAGATTCCATTGTAATCATGTGCCCTAACTGTATGTTATTCCTAGTATTGTTTGAATTACTGTACTGATGATGTCCCAAGATACTTGGGATGAAATATTTACATATTAAAAGTTATCACTGTGGTTAGTACTACTCAGACCAGTTTTGACCTTTATTGAGGTCTCATCAGCGGCAACTAGACTCAGAGGAGATACTAAGGTTGAAGTAATGCAGAAGTCATATACAGTATATCCCATGTACTTATTCTTTTATTTTACTTTATTCCATATATATTTTATTTATTCTGAATTAAAAAAAAAAACTTATTCTTTTTAGGATCTGTTTATTGAAGTTCAGGCATTCTGTATTGAATTCAGCAGAATCAGAGAAGCAGCAGCATTGTTCCGACTTCTGAAACAGCTAGACAGTGGAGAACAAGGGCCAGTTCAAGTGCAGCAACCACAACCAACCAATACAAATAAATGATTTGATCTGCTATTACATAATTCAGGTGCTAAATAATGTTTTGTTACTTGTCAGAATATTGTCCAACCAGATACAAAATTACCAATTATATTTTGCAATTTGGTTGATGAATTAGCATCTTTGATATCATGAGGTTGTTTTATATCCATAGTATTTTCATATAGCCAATCCATAAAATTTAAAACTTTTCAGAATAGCAATTTAAACTTTATATAAATTTTATATAAAATATGGATATAAAAGTGGGAGGAGGTTAGAAAGCATTCATAATTTTTGTTTTATTCAGTCTAATCCTTTGATTATAAAATTTGTTATGTTTAAATGCAAACTTTGAAGAGCAACAAGGAAATTAATTATTCTTATTCCTTGTTAGTTTTGATTTCCTATTCATAAAGATGTGAATAAATGTTTCCCTCTCACTTTCTGTTATGATTTTTAAACTTGACTGTCTTTGTATATAGAAACTGTGTCATATTAAGGGTGTTATTAGTATACAGAGGGAAACCAAGTACAAAGGTGGGGGGTGAATTGAAGTTGAAGTGCATCCTTATTTCTTTCCATAATAAGAATGCAAGTGAATTCAAGTAGGTGAGTAAAAAATGAACACTCATATCCAGTGTTTGTTCATTATTTATAAGCATTTGTCATGTATGATATAAAAAAGTCAAATATAAATAATTCTGTGTGTGTTAGAAACAACTTCTTAACTTTTGTATATATTGTGGCAACAGCAGAGTATTAAAAACAAACTAAGCCTCTTTTGGCCGTGACTGAAGAATTTTCTCTTTTCCTAACTGAAGCATAAAATAATGTTAACAATCATGCAAGTTGGTGTTATATGGAAAGCCTGAGATCTGTATCTATGTGCATGCAAACTGAACTCTGTGTAATATAATTGTAACATTTGTACAGTTCATCAGCTTGGTTGTCTGCATAAGAGTATTTTTTTAATAAGTTCAGAGAAACAATGCTCTGGACTAGATTTCATTGAAGATATTTCTGATAAAAATGGCTGGTCAGTAATTTTTCAGTAACTTCCTCCTTATTTAGACAATTTTATTTATTGATAATCATCTCATTATTATATCTTACATTGTAATATGGATTTTTTTTAATATTAAAACTAGCTTTTCTGAAAAGTGATGAGAGGCCATTATACACACTTCTAGTTGGATAATTTATTATTATTATTATGAATTTTTTCTATTGTTTAAATGGGAATACTTCCTTTTAAACACTTGTTACTTGGCTGTTAATTTTATACAGAAGTTTCATATGTACTTCCTTTTTTTTAAAAAAACATTTATCTGAATTTTAGTGTATCACAATTTGCCATATTGCTAGGTTTCATTCATCATTTTTGTATGAATATTTAATTCTTAATTCATTTGCTTTATCTACATGGAGGTAAATATATTTTGTATCAGTTTAATTGCTCTGGAAAGTGTTTGAATAATAATAAAATTAACATTATATGATCACTTAAAATGGAATATGGGAATTAATGCATCAATCTTATAAAGGTTGTTCTGCTTGCAAAATTTTGCCAAACAAGGCTTCTTTTTAATTAAATGCTGCCATTTTTGCACTTTGTTACTTCATTACTATCAATTACTGATGTAATTGATAATGCAGGTTACTTTTTAATATCCTGCAATGTTTGTGTATTGATGATCAGCATACATGAATTCAGAAAATTGTGATATATTATTCATACTTTTGATGTTTAATATTTTTATTATATGTAAAATTTAACTTGAAACGAAAAAAAAGTTTGTACTATTTTAAGACTGAAAACGTGAAATTTTAATAGTGAAGTAACTATATGAATACAATATTAATTGTATCTTTCTGTATACACATTTTCATTTTATTTAATGATCTATTACATGACTACTATAGTTGTAAATAAAATCACATGCCATTCTATGTACAGAAATATGACGTTCCTTTTTTTTTATGTGTCTGGCATTTTTTAAATCAACTACATTTCATTATGTTATTATATATACTTGTTTTATAAAACTTGGAATAATCATAATAAAATTTGTTATTGTTTTCATAGTTATAGTTTGTTAATCATCATCATTCTAAAAATATTTAGAATATTTTACGTTACATTTATCAATTATATTGTGAAGCTTAGATAATTAATTTTATATGCATCTTAAAATCAAGCGATGTTTCTATAGAAAGATAAATGAAAGAGGAAGACAAGAACATTCTTCAGTAGATTTGAAGCTGGAATATGAATGGAGGTTGAACAGCATTTGGTCTTGTTTTTACTGGCATAGAGAAAAGAAAGAAATGAAGAAAGTGATTCTAGTATGTGACAGTTGAATCATCGATTAATCAAATTGCCTTCCTCTGGATAGCATCAGAAATTTTAATGAAGGTTTTTGGCACACCATTTTATAATGTGGTTAATTGTATTCTAAGGTCTGGCAGATTTAGATATTTGTATAGAATTAGTACATGTGAAAAGTGGTGTCTTGAACATAAGAGGATGCTGAATTTTTTGGAGGCGGAGGAGACTGTAGATATGTGTTTGTGCTAGGAAAGACTTAAGGTCTAAGTCAGCCCAAGAATAAAAATCAGATTCTGAGTGGAAATCCAAATATTATCAAAGAAAAGGAGGAATGAAGTGAGATGTTTCTTAGCAGAAAAAAAGCCAGAGTTGGGTTTTGGTAGCAAATGAAGAGGGGGGAAATGTATGCTCTCATCAAAAGTATGGAGAGGATTTGAGGTCAGTGAGTTTTCCCAGAGATGCTGATATTGATATCTGAAGAGAGGAAACCATTCACCATGCAAATGAACAACTAGAGAGAAACAGGACATTTGGTTGCAAAGGATGGAAGATGCTGTCAGATGACTATTGTCCTATTTAAACAGAAACATTTTTGGATGTGTTACAAGTATCAAATTTCAAGTAAATCTGCAGGACTACAAATATATCTTTTTCACTGATGACTAGACAAGCCGTTCATGCATTTTGTAAAATGCACCAAAATAGTGTTTTTGGAAGAATGGAAGTAGTTTCAATACTGAATAAGGACAACTCCATCCTTTTGTAGGGATTCTTACTCTCCTCATTAGAAGTTGGGGACAATCTTACATTACTTATAATGTATTTTTGTCAGCTTGGGTGATCTTTTTTTATTCATTTATTTATTATTTTTAACCTCCAATGAAATAGTTTGTTTCTGGTTGTGTTAAGGTTAGTTTATTATATAAATAATATGAACAAATAAATCCTCTAGCATCTTTTATTTCCCAAAGAGAGTAGGCAGAGCTCCTTTATTCCTAAGCTTCTTTTTGAAGATTACTAGGCAGCCAGTATTCATCCTTCAAGCATTTACTGCTAGAGAACAAACTGTCAATAAATCAGTGCTTTCATCTTGTGGCCCTAAATTCTAACACTTGTATTAAAAAAAAAAAAAAAAAATTAGCTAATACCTTTCTATTCCCATATATTGGGAGTAGGCGAGACTGTTTAGCCCTATCTAACTTTTGGAGACTAAGTGGGTAGTTCAATCTCTACTGGCAGCCAATCAGAGATAGCTGGCCCAAGGCTATCACTAATTAAGCGGCACGCAATAGAGAGACGACTTAACAAGTGCTGCCATCTCGTGGTCCCTAACAATATATTTAATGTCTGAAATGTGGGTTCTACGGTCGATTTTCTTGAGTTTATGGGATGAAAAACCCGAGTTTCCTGGAGAAAAAAAACCCACTTGCCCATACCAGAGATAGACTAACTTGGGAACCTGTCGAAAAAAGACTTAGAAAAATTTCCTCTAGTTGATGACTAGATTCGAAACAAAGTCTTCCTTCGTGTGGTCAAGTGCCATGGTGTGCAAACGCCACATCCACTGAGCTACACAGGCTCCCTACACTTGTATTATTGTCTAATAGTGTAAGTTCTACATTTGAGTTCCTTGACATGACGAGAAAAACAGTAAAAGCTCCTATGCCACTTCCAGAGGACTACACAGAAACCTTTATTATATATATATATATATAGAATAACGCATCAAGATAGGGGTGGGACAAAGGGATCACTGCATTTCATGTATACTAATGCCAGGAGTATTAGGAACAAGAAGGAAGAATTTTTGGCCTTGATTGGCTCTTCCTGGCCACAGGTTATTGGCATTAGTGAAACATGGCTGACGGAAGATGATATAGTTAGTAGGATAGAATGTGTAGGTTATAGTGTGTTTAGGAGGGACAGAGAAAATAAAATGGGGGGAGGGATGTTATTGATGATAGCTGATGAACTGCATCCAAGGAGAATTGAAGTTGTATTGCAGGATAGTGAAAGGAGCTCATCTGAGGCTATTTGGTGTGAGATTGAGACTGGCAGAATAAAATATACAGTTGGGTGCTGCTATAGACCAGGTGATGGAATAGATGGTGGAGATAGTATGCATAAACAAATTGATGAAATGAGTGGAAGGAGGGTAATTATTATGGGGGATTTCAACTATGGTAACATTGATTGGAAGGAGGAGAGGACACATGTGAGGAAGGAAATGGATTTTATTCAATTAAGGGATAACTATCTGAGACAGCATGTAATTGAAAATACTAGGGGTGTGAGAGTGCTTGACCTGGTAATAGCATCTCACAATTTGACTAAGTCTTGACCTGGAAGGTGGCTAAAGGTGTGGAATTTTTGATTAAGACAGGGTATATGTGGAATTATTACCATGCTGGGAAGTATGACAAGCTTAGGAGATTACTTGGATCAGTGCCATGGCATGTACAACTGCAAGGGCTGGACGTCGATAGAGCATGGGAAGTGGTCAAGGAGTGTTTACAGGAGGTTATGGCTGATTGTATACCTAGGGTCCGAATAGTAAAACAAGTAGGGGTTAAATGGATGAATAACACCATTAAGCTTGAGCTGCAAAAAAAGAAACAACTGTGGAGGGAATTTAAAGAAAGGGGGTGACCTGCAGGCACACAAACGGTATAAAGTGCAGGCCAGAAGGGTAACAAGTGTGGTAAAAACAGCAAAAGCCGATTATGAAAGGAAACTAGTTATGCAAGCAAAAGAGAATCCCAAACAGTTCTTTCAATATGCTGCAAGCAAGAAAAAACTGTACATGGCAAAATGATTTTAAGGAATGACGATGGTAAGGAGGTCACTGAAAGAGTCGATATAGTGGAGTTACTGAGTGTGCACCTTGCAAAAGTATATCATCCAGGTGGTGACATTGAAAAAATGAAGGAACCATTAGTTTATACGGGAATTGTGATGAATGAAGTGGAGGTGAATAGTCTATTACAGAACCTTAATGTGAATACATCTGTGGGATTGGATGGTATACCGGCACGGGTCTTGTGTGAAGCGGCTAAGGAATTATCAGTGCCCTTGACCATGTCTAATCTGAGTCTCGGGTCTGGTTTAGTCCCGAAGGTGTGGAAAGAGGGGAAAATAGTTTCACTGCATAAAGGAGAATCCAAGACTATGGTTGCAAATTACCGACCGATCAGCATATCAGGAGTCGTCAAGGTTTTGGAAAAAGTAGTCAAGGGAAAAATACAGGAATGGATTGAAAATGAGATACTGTACAGGGGACAGCATGGCTTTGTGAAGGGTAGATCATGCCTCAGTAACTTGCTCAATTTTTATAACAGGGTGATGGCTGAACTGGATAAGTGAAATGGGTTTACAGTGATACTGCTGGACCTGGCAAAGGCATTTGACAGGATACCACATGGAATACTAATCCGTAAACTACAACATATGGGAATGGATATAGGGTTGGTGAGATGGATAGGTAGGTGGTTGATGGAGAGATATCAAAGAGTAGTTTATTCAGGAGTAGAGTCGAAAAGACGGCCTGTGACTAGTGGTGTGCCACAGGGTTCTGTTCTTGGACCACTGCTGTTTAATCTGTTCATTAACGACATAAGGAAGGATCTAAGTGGAACAGTTCATTTGTTTTCGCTGATGATGCAAAGTTGGGTAGGGCGATAGTGAATGCAGAAGATGTCAAAGTCTTGCAGGATGACTTACATAGATTGGAGTTCTGGGCTAAGGAGAATGGATGTCAATTTAATGTGACAAAATGTAAGGTTATGCATTTTGGGATGAAAAGATTAGCAGCAGTATAGCACATTGGTGGAACTGTACTCCAAGAGATTGATGAGGCCAGGGACTTTGAAGTGTTGGTGGATAGGGAGATGAAGTTTAGGGGACGCATTGCGAAAGTAGCTAAATCAGCTCATCAACTCACTTGGTTGTTGAAATTTAACTTGCCAAGCAGAGACAAGCAGATTATTGTACCTGTGTACCAAGCCCTGATAAGACCTCATCTCGACTACTGTGCCCAGATTTGGTCACCTCGGTTCCTTCTTGATGGGGAGGAGGTGGAGAGGATCAAGAGGCGAGTGACTAAGATGATAGCAGGTCTATGGAATGAACCATATGAGAACAGGTTGAAGATTTGTGGGTTGCAGAAACTAGTTGATATGCGGAAAAGGGGAGATATGATTGAGACATTCAAATTGCTAAAAGGATTCTATAGGATATTTTTGAGATCAGGACTGGTGGTGGGAGAACTAGGGGACACCTATTGAAGCTGGGCAAGAGTGTGGTTAGCAGGGGTGTTAGAGCTGGGTTGTTCTTTACTTTTAGAGTGGTAAATGAGTGGAATAAGCTGCCAGAGTGTTGTGGGTGCTATGACAGTGAGCGAGTTCAAGGCAAGGTATGATAGATACTGTGAGAATGTCGAATAGTTGTGTGGACATGATGTTTAGGGCCTCCCTCGATGAGTCTAAGGACTCCCTGGAGTAGCCCGAAATAATAATAATAATAATAATATATATATGTGTGTGTGTGTGTGTGTGTGTGTGTGTGTATATATATATATATATATATATATATATATATATATATATATATATATATAATGGATGGGTTTTTATCCATAGTCTATGCATCCCAGAGAAAATCCATTCTGAGTTTGATTGTCAGTCTTTCTTTGAACTTTTCATAATTTTGTTGATCTCTGACATAGGTGTAAACATTTACTCCCAGGAACTTGGTTTTTAATCCCATAGCTAAAGAATATCAACTGTAGAACTCGCTATTTAAGATGATATATAGGATCAGCGAGAATGAGATGTCCTCTGCCATACTCTTATCCAGATGCCAAGTAAACATCATTGATAATCTTGGACCAGCTGTTATTATTGGCTAATTGTGGAGTTGTCTGAACCCTATTTTTCAAAATGTTAGGGCTAAATTTTTGAAGATAGAGTGACAGCTAATCTACACCCTTTGTCCAAAAAGAAACGAACCTTTCGAAAATAGAAGAAATTAGTGGAGTCACCTGTTGTATCTTGTTGTTGTCGAAAGCGACAACCTTCATTTGTGTTTTGTCAACTGTTTGAGATTTCTTTCATCAGAACCTAGTTATAGTGCCAAGCAGTGGCGGCCTGTACATAAGCACTGCGACACTGCAGCACCCCCAAGGAAAAAATGAAAAAATTAAATTTTGTTTGTGTTTATAAATAATAACAATGTTTACAAGATTATATAAATGCAGTACATGTTAAAGGTTACAGCTTATGTTTTGACATTGATTGAATAGTTAATTGGAATTGTTCGATTAACGCTTTAGATTATGAAACAAATGCACTGCGATCTAACGTCGATATTCATTTGCTCTTGTCATTGCATGTTACATCATTCCCAACTGTAACTGCTGAAATGGCAGTGTATTTTTAGTAAGTTTATGCGCCTTATTTCTGTGAGATATTATTATTATTATTATTATTCCTGATACCTCCAAGGAGTCCGAAGACTCATCGCGGGAGGACATCTTCAACTATCTCTACACCTTACCTCTACTACGAATCAACGCGATCTACCGCCCACCTCCAACACCACAACTAGTAATTTTTGTCTGTAAATTGCATGTGTTCTGAAGGGCCGATTTGTATGTATGCGGGATGAAAAACCCGAGTTTCCGGGAGAAAAAACCCTGCTACCTCCGTATGAGATCGGCTAACTCACCATCGATTGAAATCGACCAGATAAAGATTCCTCCCGTCGCGACGAGAATCGAACTTAGGCCTATTCCAATCGAAGGGCGCAATGAACTGTCGTTCTTCCAATTGCTATGAAACGTTTATTATTGGTACGTGTGCCTTGTGAACTATTTTTTGTAAATCTTATTTTATTTTGTTAAAATAACATAATTATTTATTATAGATACAAGGCTGAATTATGACGAGTATCACTGTTGAAAATATGAAAAGAATATTTTTTCAATTATCGTTACACGAAACAAATGCACTGCGATCTAACGCCGATATTCGTTTGCTTTCGTTGCAAGTTACGTCATTAGATACCACTTGGGCAGTGTATCTTATGCCTGTGCTCGTTATTTCTGTGAGATATGAAACACTTATTATTGGCGCGTGTTCGTGGTGAACTATTTTTTTTTGTAAATCTTATTTTATTTTGTTAAATAACATATAATTATTTATTTATTATAAATACAAGGCTGAATTATGACGAGTGTCACTGTTGAAAATATGAAAAGAATTATATATTTTCAATTATCGTTATACGATTTTTAGTATGTAAATTTATTTATTTATAAATTCATTACTGATTAGGGGATTTTTTTTTTTTTTTTTTTTTTTTTTTTTTTTTTTTTGTATATGCAGCACCCCCACTTAAAATTTTAACCGTCCGCCACTGGTGATGAACGGTCGGAAAATGAGTTTCAAACAGAAACTCATTTCAAACACAAATGATTGACATTTGTGTTAAACTTGATAAAAGTTTTACCGAAACGCATCAAATGCTTCAAAAAGCATACAGTGATGAATGCTTATTCTGTACTCATGTTTACGAGTGGTTGAAGCGATTTCAAAGTGGTCGTGAGACACTTGAGGATGACGAAAAGCCGGGACGTCCAAAAACGACTGAGTGAAGTTATCATTCAAAAAGTGCGTGATTTCATCAAAGAAAACCCGAAATCGTCCGTGAGATTGATTGAAGATGAATTGGGGATTCCAAAATCAACTGTGCGCAAAATTTTGACCGAGAATTTTTCCCCCTTCGTAAATTGAATTCGCGATTTGTTCCCCACAAGTTGACCGACGACCAAAAAATGTATCGAATTGAACACTGCAAGGACCTCATTAAAAGCGCTTAAGGACTCAAACTTCCTTGAAACGATCGTTGCTGGTGATGAAGCGTGGTGTTTTGAGTATGAGCCCAAAACAGAGTACTGAATGGAGACCACCAGAAGAGGCGCATCCGAAAATAAGTCGCTTGGAGAAGTCAAAAGTAAAGAAAATGCTGATTTGTTTCTACGATTCCAAGGGCATTATCCACAAAGAATTCATTCCACCTGGCCAAACGGTCAATGGTGAGTTTTATCTGAAAGGATTGAAGCGATTGACGAAAATTCGTTGCGTATGGCATGAATATCATTATGCAGGCAGCTGGTCACTTTTGCATGATAATGCACCATCTCATCGTTCGAACACAGCCAGCCAGTTTTTGAGGAGAAACCAAGTTTGTGTGTTGGATCACTCGGCGTATTCACCTGATTTAGCACCTGTGACTTCTTCCTCTTCCCCCGACTTCATTTGCCAATGAAAGGAAAGCGATACGACACCATTCAAGCGACAGTAACCGCGACCCTCAACAGTATCCCAAAAACCGATATAAAAACTCATTTAGCTAATTAATTGGCATTGCCAAACGCTATATCGAAGCTGAGGGAGAGTATATTGATCGAAATAAATGATTTCAATAATTATAATTGGCCTGTGTTTTATTTTCTATCAAAAGTTAGGTATCTTTTTGGACAGAGGGTGTACATTCTTAGCTGCCACTGATAACTGGAAGTTTATAAATTATTTCATAGACATCAGGGAAGAGAGAGTATGGCAGACACCTGCATCCACATGATTGTCTATAACTCTTACATGCACTATCTACAAATAATTGTCCAGACACTAGCAATTTACAGTTGTTACCAGCAGGCAAATCCTAATATTGGGTATGTTCACCTTTGGCTTTGATCACCTCCTGCACATTTTGCAGGAAGCTTTCCAGTAATGTGCGGCAGTGATCAGGTGGAATATATCCCCATTCTTACATCAAAGCAAAACTGAGTTCAGTGACAGATGGAGGACATGCTGCTCTGGACCTCAATCACCACTCCAGTTTGTCCCAAAGGTGTTCGATAGGGTTTAGGTCAGAACCCTGCACAGGCCAGGACAGTCATTTAACACCGATCTCTTCATACGATTCGATAACAATTGCAGCTTTGTAGCATTACCATCTTGATAGTAACGTGAGTCTGTTCCATAAAAACTCCACAGTGTAGGCAGCACCTGATTATCTAGAATATCAAGGTACTGAACTACCTCCATGGAATCATGGACAACAACCAGTGGTCCCACTCCAAGCCAGCTGAATGCATCCAACCATTGCTCTTTCACCACCAAACTTTACTATGGGTATAACGCACTGTGGTAACAAGCATTTACCACGCTGCCTCCACACCCTGCCATCAGACTGCAAACAGGTGAACCTTGATTCATCGTTCCAGAGTACCATTTTCCACTGGTCAATTGTCCAATTCTCAAGCTCTTTGCACCAGACCAGACAAGCCAACTTGTTCGTTGTTGTGATGTTCGTCTTTTGTGCCGCTGGTCTGTGGAAACTCAGTAAATGGAGTTCTTCCATATTAGTGTTCACCATGGTGTTACTAGCGCTGTGGAACTCATCACAGACCCATGGCTGCCATGGATCTGGGTGTTTTCCTGTACTGGTGATGCCAGAATGTCTCCATATGCTGATCACATCGCCAACTGTTGATTGTGGTTGCTCCAGTTGAGGGGCAATGGCACATATGGATATGTCACCAGTGTGACAGCCCACAATGGCACCTCTCTCTAGAAGTCACTCATTTCGCATGTTGCCATACCACCTGTATTCATCTGCAACGATGAAATACTGCTTCTTACGATCAGTATATCAGTTTTTGTTATTAACAAACATTCAAACAACAGGGGTGTCTGGATAGTTATTGGTAGGTAGCACATATTATTACTTGAGATAATGAAAATCAGCTAATGCCTTTTTATTCCCGTATATAGGGAGCAGGCGAGGCCGTTTAGCCCTATCTAACTTTTAGAGACTGAGTGGGCAGTTCAATCTCCACTGGCAGTCAATCAGGGATAGCTGGCCCAAGGCTATCACTAATTAAGAGGCATGCAGTGAAGAGAGACGGCTCAACAAGTACCGCCATCTCGTGGTCCCTAACTCTAACACAATATATTTGATGTCTGAAAAATAGTGCGGGTTCTACGGTCAATTTTCTTGAGTTTACGGGACGAAAAACCAGCTTTTCCGTGCCAGAGATTGACTAACTTGGGAATTGGTCGAAAAAAGGCTTAGAAAAATTTCTTCTAGTCGCCGACTAGATTCGAAACCAAGAAGTCTTCCTTCGTGCGGCCAAGCGCCATGTTGTGCAAACGCCACATCCACTGAGCTACCACAGGCTCATTGAGCCACACAGGCTCATCTTGAGATAATGTAAGGTCTATAATCAATTTTATTGAAATGCAGAATTATAAAGCTGACTTTCTGAATTAAAGAAAACAAAAATACCCGCCTGTGCCAAAGATTAACCAACTTGGAAACAGATTGAAAAAAAAATTGCCTACAAAAAAGTTCCTCTCATCAGTGACTTGAGTTGAAACTTATAAAGGCCTTTCTTCTAGCAGTCTAGTACAGTGAAAGGAAACACCGTTTCCACAGGACTGCACAGTCTTACTTAAAAAGATACTGTAGTCAGTTTTGTGTTGTTTGTCATCTGACAACAATTTCCACCAAATGCCAGCACATTATGTTGCTGGTCTTGCATATACTTTATTAGTTTTGTTCTGTTTTGTATTGTTTAAGTTTTCATAATTTTAACTCTTAATCCTTCAAAATCTATAGTCTATCATTTCATTCATCATCTTCTTGGTTACAAGGTTCATTTTTGGCTATTAAATATACATATTTCTTGGGGATGAGGAGGAAGGTGGAGATGATTCAGAGGCAAGTGACCAAGTTGGTGGCAAGTCTATAGAATGAACCTTATGATGACAGGTTGAAGATCTGTGGGTTACAGAAATAATTGGTTGACAGGTGAAAAACGGAGTGTTATGATTGAGATATACAAATTACTGAATGAAATACTAAATGGTTTTTACAAGAATGAGCGTATTTCCATCGGCGTTTGCTTATTGCTGTCATTTAACTATTAAAAAGCCATGTATGATGCTAGGACTAAAAATAAAATATCGCTGGGATATTTTATCCCAGAATAAATATATGTACTGTATGTTGGCTACCTTGCCAGTTATAGTTTATCCTGCATATGCATGCATAGCAACGGGGTTAGCAGATGTAGACCGAGGCAATAGAGTGCTCCGGGACCTCATCTCACCACCGCCAATGATAATCAGGCATGGCAAAACATCATACATATTATGCGTAAAATCAAATTAAAAAAAAAAAAAAAACCTTACTATATTGCCATCGTAGAAGTGTGTGTGTGTGTGTGTGTGTGTGTGTGTGTGTGTGTGTGTGTGTGTGTGTGTGTGTGTGTGACACATACATATACCAGAATGCATCAAATTTGGTTCAATACTCATCCTTTACATGCATTTAGAACGAAAAGCTCTTACTCTATGCAAGGAACGCCTTTTGTCAACTGAACTATCAAAATAAAAAGTTGGATTGTTTTGAAGCGTAATTAAAAGTACGAGGACAGTGTTCTGTGTGCTAATTTCGTGTGTTTTTTGTGAAGGTGTTTCTGTTTTACGGCACGAAAAACTCGGATTTCTGGGATAAAACTGAAGATTCCCTGCTTCCTAGACAGAACAACGTTGGAATCCTAGACAGGATTCCAACGTTGTTCTTCTTTAAAAAAAACAAAAAAAAAAAATCGATCGATAAACCAATAAAAAGGTTGAAAAAAAATAGGTGTTTTTTTATTGTTGTTTGTTTTAGGGAAGGCTTGGATACTCTTTGTCTGAAATTTTAGAAATGAAAATTAAAGACATGAATTAATTCATTAAGAATTGTGTAGACTCGAAATCATGTTACACACCACACATAAAGAATTAAGAATTTAAATCGCGGAATATTTTTTTAGTTTTTATATTTATTTCTAGGTATTAAAATGACTTCGGGGTCGATAATTGCTTCATAAATTTATCTTTCCCTTCCTTTTAATTACTCAGTTTTTATTTTTTATTTTATTTTTTATTTTTGATAAATTAATGTTTTCTTGTAGATTTTATGTGTATTATCGGATTCATACTATTCATTCTAATTTGGTAAAATTATAATAAACAAAGCAACATTGTTTTTCGAGTTATTAGCAAGAAATAGCAGCCCTCTACCGTTCGTTTTAGAGGAATGAAATGTTTTTAGAAATGCTCTGCTTTCATGCTACTTTTATGCAAAAGAAGAAGAAAAAAAAAAGCGCACAACTACAAAACTAAACGTTAGTGATAAGTGATATTTTATCATAAATGCCGCTATGTAGTGAGTGATTTGAACTCACCGTAATTTACACAATCATAAAAGTAGATTTTTGTCGTCTTGCATGTTATGTTTAGGGGGAGGGGAGGAAGAGAGAATTGGCAAAGGTATCTGAAAGCAGCACGTGACACACCTGTAATATTTGGTGTTGATAACATTTGTTTAAGCAACACCCTTCGACCTCTGTTCCCCCGCCGTCATTAACTCCACCCTCGAGTGACAACAAAACGGAGACAAAGGTTTGATTGACACTGTGAGGTGACCATTAAATGAGTTCTCACGTTTGACTTTGATGATTTTATCTGGAAAGGACGCCCTTCTCGATATCTGGAGATGTTTAGTTGAGCCATGATTGGCAGAAGTGTCGCGACACAGAGCTGTCAATTCCGACTTATCTCGCCGTTCTGAAAATGGCGGTCTTTGTCTAGAACTTCAAAAGTCAACCAACGCGACCATTCACCAAGAAAGATTCTACTATAGAGGAGAAAGTGTAGTGCTTTGCCTATAGATAGGCTTGAAAGAGTAATCTTCATTTTGGTAAATATAGAAGTTTTTATTTTTTTTTAAAATGTTTATAAATATTATTAAGTGCGTTATTAATCATATTTTCTTACCTACTAAAGCAAAAACTTCTTTCTGGTTAGTATGACCTATACATTAGATTCAGATCTACTTTCGAAAGACTTTTAACCCTCCCCTTCATGTGAGGAAAAAAACCAGACCGCTTCTTGTAACATGCAAATTTCTTTCATGTGGCGTGTGTATTCGAAGAAGAAAGATTTCTCCTTCGTATGCCCACATTCGTTAAATAGTAATGTTGCACATAGGAGAAAATAAACTGGAATGACTGTGAATACATTCCTCAGTGCAAATAGAAGTATTGAAAGGTTTTGAAATGTTTCTGAACATAGATCTGAATAGACGTTGGGGTGTTGTCGGGCTGTGAATATCTTCACATCGAAGAAGAAAAACATGCCCACCTAGTTTCGCATATTTAATAGCGTGGTTTTTTTCTCTCTCTCTGATGTCGAGAGAGAGATCACATGCTGAATATTTCTAGTTCATTAAAAGCTAACATCTCAAACTTTTTCTCATTAAAAACAGTTTTAACAGCATCAACAATGGTTGCTTGCTCTAAAACGAGCTTATTACACTGAATGATAGCTTAAAATGTTCACATGACTTTAGCTGACAAAACTGTTTCATTATTTTATCAGCTGAATATTTGATTTATAATTCTAACAGCTAAATAGCTGTATACTATACATCTGAAGTTGTTCCCTTTAACGGCGCGCCCTGCACATGTATAGTGGGACAGATGTTCTAAGCTAGAATTAAAAACAAAAATGAAGTACTAATTTGCAAAGTTTTACAAGTAAAATTTTGCAAATTAGTACTTCAATTCTAGGAAATTTATCATCGATCCTGATTCACGGCTATACTTAAAACATTTTATTTTTAACTTAGAAAAGAAGATGCAAAAATGGTATAACATTAGGAATGGATCCGCTGTTTTAAATTCCATCGTTTCAAGCTAATTTACTTCATTTAAATTAATTATTCGCGCAAGGATTTCAAGTGAAGATTTCCCATGATCACTTAAGAAAGGTATTGGACATTGATAAATCATATCCATTATAAGATTAGTGGATAATAATAGTAGTGCATAACACATGAACAAGGCTAAATGAATGTTAAATGTTTTCCTTTTGGCCTCAATGCCCTCTTATTTTTCTTAAACAGCTATTTAAATTATATCTATCTGTAATAATTTAAACACATCTTCTATTTAAATAATACCTTTTTTTTTTTTTAAATCTCTAAACGAGTTCTGTGCACTTAAATGATCACTTATATAGCATATATGCAAAATATTAGAGTGGGGAAAGACAACTAAATATAAAAATAAGCAGGCCTTCCAATGCAATATATAAATCCTCATCGAACACGTTTTCATTCCCCAAAATGAAGCCCCCCCCCCTTTTTTTTTTTCTCTCTCGATAAACAGTAGATCTCAACCTCTCGCGGTTATTCTCATAGAGTTGTGGATTTTCCTTTCAACAACTGGTTTTTCATACCGTGAACAGGCTTGCGAAAAGAATGTATACTTAACAAACAGTAATGCACTGGACGCATAACAGTTGCTTTGGCTGTAATTTTATTAACTTAATTTCACCACCGAGATTAGGTTAGGTTGCGAGATGTTTCCTAATCTCGAATCATAGTTATTTATGAGCATGTTAAACGGCAGATTTGACTAATAATTCCTTTAAATTCGTAAACACTCCTGTATACGAATCGGTTCTTAAAATAGTTTCCATTAACCCTTAGTATTAAAAGATTGAGAGGCTGGTAGTCCTATGCATATTTCCATATAAAAGTGTATAATTTTTAGTCATTTAGCTGTTATTTTTTTTCAGTTAAGTCACATCGTTCATTTATGTAAGGTGTTTATTGCTACCTTCATGAAGTATTATTTAAGCAATAGCAGGTCACTACTGCTACTGAACAAGAGAAAACCCTCGGAAACGTTTGGAAGGAATATAGTATCTTGTGGTGTATGAAGAATGTAGATGCAACATGGTGGGGTGGGGTGACAGCAGAATGGTGTTTGGAACTGGCTACTGAAAATATATGTTCATAGATTCATAAGATTCAACAAAGATAAAGGCCTTACAAGCGGTTGTGAAAAGATAATAATGCCAAATTAAAACTTTAGAGATTGACAATGAAGATTCAGTAAAGCAGTTGATGGAAGCTAAGAAAGAAAAAGTTTGCAAATGAAGACTTTATAGAGCTAAAAGCACAAAAAGTTGCAAAAGAACACACACAGACACACACACACAGAGGCGCATGAGCAAATTGTTTGAGAAAATGACTCCAACATGGAAAGATTTAGCAAAATAATCAGGATAATGTAAGCTACAATTGCTTGCTACAGAGAAATCTATGCAGAAAAGGAAAAAAAAGCACTGTGCAGCCGAAGTTGGAGACGTAATGTGTACATTTTTAAAGAATCCCACACTTGCTCGCACCGTACCTCCTGAAGATGAGCCTAGACCTACAAATTATACATCTGATAAACCACAATCAGAACGCTTTATTGCCATTCCTGGATTGGAAGAATATATTGATGAACCAGTCTCCCTCTTTCTTCTGATGAATCGTCTAATTAATAAAGAAGTAGGTTCGAAGAATTACTCTTGTTACATGCGTTTCCATCTGATTATATTTTACAGTAAAATACTGTATACAGTAATTTGTACATTGTACTATTTCACTATAAACGAAGGATAAAATCAGACCTATACATTTTAGCATTCAGACATGCTAATTGCTAACGTAATTCTTATTCTTCACATAGTGATTTCCAATTACCTAGCTTTTCAAGTTACGACGGTGTCTTTGGCACGGAATGCTGTCGTAAGTCAAGGACTGACTGTGTGTATTGTGTGTACATTCATTTCTTTTCTGTATGACTGAACGCCTGGTAACATGCCTGGAAAAATCACGAGATCATCAGGTTTCTTCTGTGTTTTTATTAATATCTTTTTTACATACAGATCTGGGATGGCAGAGTGGATAGCATCTCCGCTTTTGAATCAAGTTGTCCCCGAATTCGAAACTCGCTGTGGCGTTAATGTTTTGAAAAGTATTTGAATAGATGACAGACGATTTTCATTATCCGGTATGAGTTTGCCGTCCTGCTTGTTTGGGGAAGGGGGGGGGGAGTATGAATTGGTTTGAAAAAGTTCGACATTTTGTAGATCAGTTTTCGGATTATTTAGCTTTTAAGTTAGATAATCCACAAACATACTCCTGATACTGCAACCCACAATACTTATGTATTATAGGGCTGGAACGTTTTATGGGGTACAGCTGGCATTAAAAAAAAAAAAAAAAAAAAAATATCGCACCCCTAAACATATCTTCTAGCATCGTCGTAATGAATTTCGAAAACTGGTCTTAAGCAAAAATTCACTAAAGTGTGATTTTTTTTTTTTTGTGATGGGAGGGGATTAAAGGGAGGACATCACACCAGGCCCTACAACCCTTTCCAAGTGGTTTCAATGTTTTTTAAAGAAAGTTGGATGAGAAAGTCACAAAAAATTCATCTTTAAATTGTTTCGATGTCCATTACTTGAGGTCACACCAGTGGCATATCCAACACTATAAGAAGGAGGATAATGTCAAGGGCTCGAACAGAAAAGAATGAGAATAGTTATTTTGAATCATACACACGAAAGCTCAAAGTTCATATGTTATGAACATGAGAGAAAGATAGTATTTCTCTAATATAGTCCAGTACAATAACCATAAATATGTATATTTATTCATTATATTCAGTGTTCATTTTCAGAGTAAGTTTTTTTTTTTAAATTCATTATTTTCATTTTGATTTAATTGATGTTGAATTACGGTTCATAGAAAGTTATTTGAAATATTCAGATGATAGTGTTAAACTCGGCTATAGAATCTTGGAGAAGTGAGAAATTCGTGCACATGCATACCATGCAAAAAAAAATCAAGCTTCCTCCTATATCTAGTAAGTGGTATCATTAGTTCAAATTATGCAACCCCCCCCTCCTCAATAGCTGCCTGGGCGCCTGTTGTGTACAAGAAAAATAAAATTATTTCATTTATTGAAGTAAACGAAACTAAATTAATGAGGCGCTGCTTAAAATATAAAAGAAATTTGATATGTAAACGAGAATTTCTGATATTTGAAATTGGCTAGATAGCCAGAGGAAAGACAATAAGAGGTCATATTTGGAAGTTGAATAAAATATAGTAAGGTTTACATTTTTTTTTTTGTGGGTGGGTGAATCACTGGAATGGGTTGCCTCAGGTCAGTGGTGTAGGTAGAGCTTTTGCCGCCCCTTTCGATGCACACCAAAAATACTACAGAGTCAAAACGACGTATAGGGAAATAAATTAAAACAGTGTTTGTTTATTTTTGAAGTAAAACTTTAATTTCGACATTCTAAAAATGTTTTTTTTCTTGCTTTTCTGTTAGCAAAATCGTCGATGACATTGGCGAAGTCTATTTCATAGTAATGTAGGTAATTCTTAATCAATTTTATTTAGGATAAACTCCTCTCACAACTAGCAACACTTGCAGCGATTGCGAGGAAAATTCGCTGTAGTATTACAATAGTTGGAACTGAGTTCTCGAGACTGTATTTTAGAAAATTAACTGCAAAAGTTCAAAAATGTTCAAAGTGCCGCCCGGGGAGGACCGCTCCCCCCCCCCTTTAGCTACGCCTCTGCCTCAGGTGGTTGCCGGTAAATCATTTTAATGAGAAATATATGATAGGTATTGAGAGAATAATAGTGGTTTGAATATCCTACTATAAGTTTTGACGCATTGCTGAAGTGGGGAGGGTGTATGAAGGGTATATTGTGAATGATAGTTAGATGGACCTCCCATGATGAGTATTTGATTCCATGGAGATATGCGGTTAAATATATAACTAAATTTACAAACTGCGGATAATCGCAGTTTATAGATTTATTTACATAGTTTGATTATTGGGCATGTACTGGAAATAAGCGTTCATAATGTATTTTTTTTAAATAGAACCATCGATAACTGAACTGTGATAATTACGGATATTTAATTCACATAATAGCGAGAATTTTAGTTTACAAACGTGAACTTCTACTACGCAAAGTTCTATTATGTTATTCCACAAAATACCTCTTAAGATATCCTTAATGTATTTAAAGGAAAGAACGGGGTGAATCTGAGTTTACTCTTTAACATTAACTTACACGAATTAGAAGGCTGCTATAGAATGCTAAAATATGTTGATATTATGCATTCTTAAGATAAATGAGAACTAGAAATGGTAGACAAGAGCTTGCCTTGGACTCTTCATAAAGAATCTAACCTCATTAAGAATGCATAATATCAACTTAGTCTGCGGCATTTCCGGTTGTTTCTCATTATTATGTTCAAGAAACTCATTTTTCCTACCTTTTTTTTTTTTTGTACAGTTCACTTGTACAAGAGGGGGAAAAATAGCACACTACTATTACAGGAGAACAGTAGCCTTTTCCCTACTTCCTCGATGGTCGGAATTATCGTATTTACATGTGACTACTTACCTAGGTACACTTAATTTACGCCTCTATCCCTTCAGCCACATCATTACCTCTTGGCAGTTCCTGTAACTTATTCTCTGCTGGAGCTATTATTACTTTACTGTTACAGCCGGTATTCTCGAAAGCTGCAAACCAAACACCGAAGTTTATTGCCGATCATTACCATTGATCCAGTGCCATGTTTTATGACATTTTATAACTCTGGTAGCTCACCAAATTCTTCACTGAAATGGGAGTTCTTTGCTTTGCTGAGTGATTATACACCACTGGCAGTGCTTATTTAATAAAGTTTACTTGAGAAATGTCTACCTGAAAATTCTGAAATAAATAATAATAAAAAATGTTTGTAGTGTTTGACATGATTTTGTTTCTTTTGCAAATTAAAGGTACAACCATGAGTTAGTAATTTAAAAAAAAAAAAAATTAAGAGCATAAGTCGACAGCTCTGAAAAAAATCTAAAAGAATAATACTTCAACTGGTATGCCTTTTTATTATTATTGTATTAACTGCGAAATCGCAACATTTTAACTTTCGTTCTTTACTGAAAGACACTTCCGTATAAACATGGGATATAAGATGAATATTCACTTGACATGTTTTATTTTTTTTTACATGAGCAAAAGTAAGAAATTATTGTATTCATTAAGTTAATAAGCTAAGATAACAAAATTAAACTTTTTTTTTTTTAAAGCAGACTACAAATTATTATAACCAAGAGTGAGGAGCAATTCTTTATTTCATTTTTAACTGATTTTGTTTCACAGAAATCCTAAACATTTTAAATCACTTTTTTTATTCTCACCCGTCCTCGTACTTGGTTCCGAAAACCATTTGCATGGGTTACTTAACTATAACATATCCAGTGCCTTAGCTAAGAAGTAGAGAAATTCCGATTCCCCCCCCCCTCTCCTAACGAAGGCGTTACACGCTTGCACTCTAGAACGTACATATAGGGTTTCATCTCAAATTCCAACTTCTTAAATCCTCACAAGTAAAGATTAACAACATTGGTGATTAGGAATGGAGCATGTAAGATGTTCCGTTACAGCCTAAGGCGAATTCCTTAGGGATACAAACTTTCGATGCTACTGTTGTTTATCATAATTCTTATACGACATCACGCTTTTTTTTTTTTTTTTTAAGCTTCGTCAGTTTTACTTTAATAATGGGGAAAGCATTGCAGAAGAACTAGCCCAAATCAGTGATCAGTGCTTTCTTTTCCCCTACCGTTTTAATTTCTTCTGATATTGAGGGCTGTCTAAATGATGGTGGTGTGTTAGCCAATCAGCTGAAATTCTCATAACAATTGTTCAGCGATTTCTGCGCTAGAAGGAAAAAACGTTTTGCCTCCGCACAGCAATGAACTCATTTCTTAGTTGGAACCCAGAATTTGATTCCCTCCTATTAGAGCCACATTTAGCAGACACATTTCAATTCAAGTTTGGCTGGTCTCGTATGCAGGTGAGAATTTTACTCACATAGATATAACATTTTGTAGTGGAGCCATGGTTTGTGGGTTGTAATCTGAATCACTAATCATTTCACGGATGGACAGAGCTTCGTAGCTCTGTTCATATTCTCTTTGATTAGAAAGACCATGTTCGAATCCCGTCTTTTTTAAGGCTATTTAGTCGAAAGTGAGTTAGCCGTCTCATACCGGATAACCAGCCGACCTGGTTGGCCGAGTGGTTAGCGTATCCGCTCTCCAGCAAAAAGGCTGCGGGTTCAAATCCCGCCGTGGGCATGGATGTTTGTGATTGTCTGTGAAAGTACTAGTGGCAGTAGATGGCGTTGGTGTTACATCAGTGATCGCCAAAGGGGTCGATTCGGGCTCAGGGGTCGATTGGGGGTCGACAGAAAAATATAAGACATCATTGTATGGGTAATATTTAATTCGGTTAACTTGAATTACCTCCATGACAAAAAACATGGAGGTAATGACAACGCAATTAAGAGTGAATCGTGGGATCAGTACCTCCATCTTACAGGTCCATGAATAGGACCTGTAAGATGGAGTAAGGTCATGAAAATAGTTACCGAGGCCAATCAAGTAGGCCAAAATGACGTATTTATCAATAAACGGATGTTGGTGGTTCCTGCCGGCCGGCGCAGTGAGAGCGAGATTGCAACACGTGCGTGGTTCTTATTTACTGATACTTACAAGTATTCGATCCCAGTCTCATTTTTGCGCATCGACATACAAGTGAGCGTTAATGTTCTAAAATTCATCAACATACATATTATGATTCAATCGTTATTCATTCACGAACTAAACTTCTCTATGTTGAAGAGTTGAGCAGCGCTGGTAGTAATACCAGTAGTTTATTAATCTCACTAGTAATACCAGTGATAATAGTAGTAATAGTAATAAATAATATATACTATATTATACATACAATAAACACTGTAACTATAAAATAACAAATCTAAAAACTCGCATAAGCGGCTTTTTTTTGCTTGTCCTATTATAATTACGTAATAGTAAAATATAGGGGGTCGATAAAAAGTCAAGAAACCCTTGAAGGGGTCGACGGGCAAATGACTTTGGCGACCCCTGTGTTAGATGATGGTTGGTGGAGTAGTGAGACGAAAAGTCGTAGAGTAGATGCCTTCCCTCGATTCTTTGGACTCCCTGGAGGTGTGATATAATAATACGGCAGTGGAAAGGTTTCCTCTTCGAAACTGAGGTTTTCAATTCCTCAAAACAGACAAACCGGTCCGAAGAAGACACGCAATTAATAGACGCATGTTGCTACGAACAGTCTTAGTTGCTTCAGTTATAACTCCAAATCAAATACTGTTGTAAAAAAAAAAAAAAAGTTTCTACTCAAAACACTAAAAACTCTTAGTCCTCCTTGACTACCCTTTCATTTTCTGTAGTAACAAGGAAAAACGTATTCATTAGTTCTTTTATGCTGTGCATATCTAATTTATTTGTAAATCAGAAAATTAATGAAAATAACGAACAAAAATGCAACCTTTCCATCCAAACATTTGTTCGGCTTTCTCGGGACAGCGGTACACATCTACTAACTGATTTTGTTAATACCCACTGAGAATATCAAGCGGTCGAACGTTATGCTGAAAAGCCGTAAGTGCAAACACTGATATGAACAGAATACGAAAATTAGCAAAGGTTGGGAGTCTTTACGATGACAATAAAACGGTAGTCTTTTTTCCTTTCCTTCTATCTAAGCTGCATCGAAATGATCATGCTATGAAAATTGGTTTTTAGGCTTCGCTGAAATTTCTCACAGTCGACTGCTTGAATAAATAAGATAACTTTTTTTAAGCAGCTGTATTAGCGCCTGAAGAACATTCTCCTTTTGCTACGCCATCCCCAACTAAAAGCTCTGGCTGGAAAAACCTCCCTTTTCAACTTGAAGGTGAGGTAGCGGTCCATACAGGGGGATTGGGGGAAGAGTGACAGGGTTTTTCAGTACCGCAAAAATAGGCAAACCGGCCAGTAGAACTTGCCTAGTTAACAGGCATAATATACTGTCCCTATAGCCTTAGTTACGTCTGCCTAAAAAAAAAAAAAAAAAAAAAAAAAAAAAAAAAAAAAAAAAAAACTAACCAACCAACATTAACCCCAATTCATAGCAATGTCTCGCTTTTTTTATTTTGAAAGCCATGAATAGTTTGTCCTACCTCCTCTGCCGCCATTAACAAAAGCGATCTCTTTGTTGTTATCCATATTCGAACTCCGGCTGCAGCGTAGCTCAGTCAGGATACAAACGAAGCTCTTTTGGTTAAGAAGACCCCCAGGTCGAATCTCGTCTAGGATGCGAAGAACCGTTATTAGGGCTTTTGAACTGACGTGGAAGGATTTTTCTCCCCGAAACTCGGATTTTTCAGCCTGCAAATTGGCTGCTCGTAAGCACGCATATCTACAGACATAAAATACTTACCTTTTAGTGGGATGCATCAGAGAAATGACAGGCCGGTTGCGTTAAATTACCTAAAATACCCTAATCCGGAGACTCAATCCATCTCAGGACAGAAGAAAATTGGATGTATGGTTTCTTACATTTTTTTTTTTTAATGACTGACATTTCCATCTCCTTCTTTTTCCCCTCCCGTAAGATATGAAATTAATTAATGGTAATACAAAATTAGAGATCCATAAGTTTTCCTCCTGGGTGGAGATGACACTTGACAGGACATGAATACAAAATTAATCCCCAAAAAGTACAAAATAATTAACGCCCAAGTAATGACAATTAAACACCGAAAAAATTTTTATTATGTAATAATTTATGTATCAGCACCTCCGTGGAGTCCATAAATTCACCGACAAAGCACACAACCGACTCTGGTAATCTGTTCCACTCGTTCACCACTCTCCAAGCAAAAAAAATACAGTTCTAACTCCTTTTGCAGACTACACTTACTTTCCATGGGTGAACTTTAGTTTTCGTCACATCATTCATGCACTGAAATATTTCCTCCACATCAATTCTATATCCCCCCCGCCCCAAGCAACTTATGTCTCTATTATTTCACCCACTTATCCGCTGATCACCCAGCTTCTGTAACCCAAAAATCTTCAGTCCCCTCTCATATAGAGCGTAACATTATCAACACATTCTTTGATGGAAATTGAACAGATCTTCGGCTAACTTGATTTTCTACTATCAGCCTCAAACTTTCATACATCCTGGGAGAGAGGGAAAAAATGCAACATTGTGCTACCACATGTATTTCACGCCGATATAAAGCAGCCACATGTCTCTTAAGCAGATGCCATGAAAATAAATAAATATATTTAACTGTGGAGTAATTTATCAGAGCAGCGAATTCTCAAATTATTTTATTTCTGTTCTAAAGTTCTGTGAAACTTTTACTTACGATGGTCATTACTTTAACAGTAACTGCTCACTATTAAAAAAAAAAAAAAAAAAAAAAAAAAAAAAACCTGACCTAAAAAAATTACCATTCTGTGTGTCTGTTTCATGTTTATGTAACCTAAAGTATGTACTGAATGGGCAAAATAAACACAACTGGACACCGGAAGCTTCCCTGCTCGCTTATTGCGCAACATACAGGAAGTTTCTCTGCTTATTACAATACTTGAGTTAAGATTGGGCGTATTGAATTCGAAATAAGTTGCTGGGCTAATTGGCGAAGTAGTTAGCGTATCTGCTCTCCAAGCAGCAGGTTCGAATCCCACCGTGGGCATGGATGTGATTTTCATTCCTGTTAGGTAGAGTGAGATGACCTTCGCCGTCCATCGTAAGACCATTGGATACAGGAGGCCTGAAGTGGCTTGAAAAGGTCCTCGTCTATTCTCAAGGTCAGGTTGTTGTTTTTTTTTGATGATAATAAAATTGAAATGAAAACAAAGAAAGTCCTGTTCCTCCCCCCCCCCGGTTACTAATGCTAATTTAGCTTTTTTTTTTTTCAGGTACTATTTTTGAAAATATCTGGTACTGAAATCGTGTTCCGCCAAAATCTTTTTCGTAAAACACAAAGCGATACCGCAGAATAAGCAAATTATTTACGTTCGCATATAATCTGCGCACATGAAGATGGTGGGGGGGGGGACTTTTTTTTAATAGCTAAAACTTTCGAACTGGATAACGTTCTTTTGAATTTTTTGTATATGACTTCATTATTGTTTGTCGTGACGATTTATGCAGACATAATTTGCATACCGCTGTTGAAAGACTACTTTCAGTGAATCGGACTAATTAGTTGAACCAATGACTTGTCAAAATGAGTTTTACGAGCACTTCACCGAAAACAAAGTAATTTTTTATGACGAGATATAATTTTTTTTTTCTAATTTCATCCATTCCATGACCTTTTCTCCAGTAACACTTTTAAAATATGACTTCCATACAAGCATCCAGAATTCTGAAATAATGACGAATTATATCAGAAAAAAAAAAATCCATAGAAATATCAATTGGAAAGAAGTAGTGAAGATTTAAAAGTAGAAATAGGACGATTTTAAAATAGTGCAAAAGTTTATTGGTAGACGTTCGAATGGAAAATGCAATGGACAGTACTAAGATCGATTCTGAAGAATCGATCCTATTTAATTTTGCATATTTCATACCGCCGTCTTTTTCATTGCATATTTTCGTGTCGTTTCCAGCGGGGGGAATAAAATTGGCTAACCTTCGACAAAGATGAAATTTCCGTCAGAAACTCTACCTTGCTTGTTCAAAGAGCGACTAGCTCGTGAACGGCAGGAAGGAGAGAAGAAAATTTCCTTTAGTCGGCGACTAGAACTGAATATAATTTTCAGTTCTAGTCGCTGGCGTTCTAGCGTATGAGAACAAACCTTCATTTCCATATGGGGATACATAAATAATATATATAAAAGAATATTCATATTCCAAGTGTCGAATTTGGACCCTCTGTAATTCAGTCAGTATAATCGAAGCCCTTTGGTGGGAAAGACCTGGGTTCGATTCCCGTCAGTGACGTGAAGAACCTTTTTTATCTGGTCTCATTCGACTAAAGGTAAGTTAACCGTTGTCATACGGAGGTGGAGGATTTTTCTCCCGTAACTCCTGTTTTTCACCCCTCAAAACAGACAAACCGGTCCTGTGAACACACATGGCTACAGTCAAAAAAAAAAAAAAAATACTACGGCATGGAAGGCAACGGGAAACCGCCTCGCTTATAATAATCTTCCTGGTATGGGAGCATATAGCTACCACCACCACCAGCCGTATGGCTGAGGGAATAGAATAGAAATGTCGAATGTCAAAAAAATCCAAGTAGTTACTTTCCAAGGATTAGAGGTATTATCAGAGGAGACTACAGCTTCATATACAACGTAAATCTGGATGAAATAAGTGGCTGACAGAAGAAAGGAACTGAGTAAACGAATAACAGGCATCTGAAGAGTAATGACTTGAAAAATTAAAGAACACTGATTCATCAACCAGATTACACAAGTTTTGCATCTGAACTCTTGACCGATGAAGATCCTTAAGTTATGCACATCACAGCTTATAAAGTTTAAATCCTAACAAAATTAGTAATAAAAGAAGAAAAATAAAATGAAGATTGAAATTTAAACCTATTCTGAAAACTAAATGATCGGAGTGAACTAAGGAAAGGTTACGAAGGGTTGGGGGAAGAATGAACGACAAATGGATCCATTTTAAGAAATTTTTGTGTGAAGCAGTTAAGTAGAGGGAAAAATAGAAAGGAAAAGAAAAATATTAAAAAAATTTAAGGTGGAAATCAAGAAATGACGAGTACAATAGTGAAAAAATAAGCAAAATGAAAACTGGCTAAACTTACCCACAGTGTCTTGTCTGGGATGTAGCTTAATTTGTCTTAGGTGGGGATTGCAAAGTGAAATGGAATAGAAAAATTAAAAGCGAAGAGAGGATTCAAAGCGTCATAAAATAAACTGGCTAGACAAACAGAAAAATATAAGAATATAAAAAACTACAAATCAAATCTTATAACTAAGATATATGCATTTCTTGAACTCAGTCGAGAAATGTAATTGTTAGAATAATTATGATGAAATATATCAAACAGGAAACCATAACAGCGAAAGAAAAGTGACGGATTACAGATAGAATTTTATGAAGCATTTAAATTCCTAAATTAGAATTCCAATGAAAAAACTGGTTGTGTTTCTACTACAAACACAGGAAGATGCGATCGGAAGCTATGGTTCTCATCCTATGGAGGATATCGATATTCATGTGGGTTACATGAAAATTCATCGAAAGAAAATTCGTTGAAAAAGCAATTCATCGAAAAATTTAAATTTTCGATAATGTTATGATGAAAATAATTCATTTATAGTAAAAATTAAACCATGCAGACTGCTTCTTGTACTGGTAATTTCTGCTAATTCCGCTAAGTCAGAGTTTTTGTAACACAGTGCATAATCTGGACACGTTATTTCTTTGTCGCCCCGAATATAGCTGAACTGAAAACTGGAAGGGTTCGACATTTTCTTGTAAAAGTTTAAAATAGCGAATCTGAGTAGATTTCATCCCATAATAATTGCTGTATTGAAGTCGCATATTACAACTAGCAACAATAATAATAATGGAGCATGCGTAGTTCAGTCGGTATAAACGAAGCCGTTTAATTAGAAATACTTGGGTAGTTGGAATCTCATTTACGGCGTGCATAATTTTTATCAGTCCTGGTTCAGCTAAAGGTAAGTTAGTAGGCATAATACGGAGATGGCTGGCCTTTTCCTCTCAGAAAGGCAAATCACTCCCATGAACCGACATGAAACAGTTATCGGACAAGAAAGACTGTAAGAAACCACATTGTTCTATAATTTTTCCCTATTAAAGTAGCATTGCTGTCTCACTCTGCACGGTTCAGTTTTTGTTCTAAATGGTAAATTTTCTTATAACATTTTCGAAAATTAAAAATTTTCGGTGAATTGCGTTTTCGACGAATTGTCGTCCAATGAATTGCCTTTTACGATGAACTCTCCAGATACCTATTCATGGATATCCAGATACCTATTCCAAAATGACGTATTTAATAGATGATGTAATAACGAATTTCATCATCCATGTTGAGACCACAATCTTGCTTATGGAAGGCTTGAAAATAAGTGCATTCGATGTTTGTGATAGTAGTGGTAGCACGTTCAACGTTGATATCTCTAGCAGATTTAATTTTCCAGATTATCTAACCATTATTCTAGAACAGTGGTCGCCAAAAGGGTCGATTTAATTTTCCAGATTATCTAACCATTAGTCTAGAACAGTGGTCGCCAAAGGGGTCGATACAAGTAATACGACCGCTAACAATGTCATATCGACCCCCTGGGGTCGATATGACATTGTTAGCGGTCGATGTGGGGTCGATTGGGGGCGACAGAAAAATATAAGACATCATTGTATGGGTAATATTTAATTCGGTTAACTTGGATTACCTCCATGACAAAAGACATGGAGGTAATGACAGTGCAAGAGTGAATCGTGGGATCAGTACCCCCATCTTACAGGTCCATGAATAGGACCTGTAAGATGGAGTAAGGTCATGAAAATAGTTACTGAGGCCAATCAAGTAGGCCAAAATGACGTATTTACCAATAAACGGATGTTGGTGGTTCCTGCCGGCCGGCGCAGTGGGAGCGAGATTGCAACACGTGTGGTTCTTATTTACTGATACAAGTATTCGATCCCAGTCTCATTTTTGCGCATCGACATACAAGTGAGCGTTAATGTTCTAAAATTCATCAACATGCATATTATAATTCAATCGTTATTCATTCACGAACTAAACTTCTCTATGTTGAAGAGTTGAGCAGCGCTGGTAGTAATACCAGTAGTTTATTAATCTCGCTACTAATACCAGTGATAATAGTAGTAATAGTAATATAATAATATATACTATATTATACATACAATAAACACTGTAACTATAAAATAAACAATCTAAAAACTCGCATAAGCGTCTTTTTTTGCTTGTCCTATTATAATTACGTAATAGTAAAATATAGGGGGGTCGATAAAAAGTCAAGAAACGCTTGAAGGGGTCGACGGGCAAATAACTTTGGCGACCCCTGCTCTAGAATAATAAATAATCAGATTTTAACTTGTATGCATATTTTTTATTTATACTAGATGTATTTCCTAGGCATGTTTCGTTGTCTATACAGCTAACAACATCTTCAGGAGGTTATTTAACATAAGTAAAAAAAAAAAAAAAAAAAAGCTGAAAAAAAAATAAACGTTTTCCAACAGCTGCTAACATCCATGAATTGAAAAGACTGGAATGATAGTTTAATCACGTGTATCAGTAGGCATGTTATGTGCAGTCTCTGCATTGTTGTCAACTTTGTATGTGATTGCTGGCATAGGAGAGGTCTTGAATTTTACTCATTAAGTAACAACTTCCAATTGTGAAGGATCATTCCTTGGTTTTTATTTTGTGTGCTATTCGAGCTAATGACTTCGGACTCCTTGAACATCCTGTCGAAAATAATCTCTTCTAAGTAGGGCATGATGAATGCTTGCTAATTTACCGTGTGATGTTCTTTGAGAATGTTCGCTACGAGGCTCTCTCCCCCACCCCCCTTGGGTTTCAACTTCGCCTATATGTTCTTTGTTGCGGATTTCGAAACTTGTCCCAGTCTAATCTACGTACATCTTTCTACAAGAACACAGAATCTTGTATACTCCCGATGTTTGTAAAATGGAACTTTGTCTTTAAGGAGCGCGCAGAAAGCTTCGTAAGTTGTTTAGTTTAAAGGCTGTTCGATTGTTGACTGTCTTTTAACATTTTGGTTGTTTTCCTTGTGGTATTGCCAACGTATGGTACGGATACTGTATAAATAAAAATATATACGAGTTAACCTGATTATTTATTTATTATTCTAGCAAATCTACTCGTGAATCGCATACTAACTTATGCGACTAATTTAGTTTACTCATTCTATTACTGTACTATCGAAACTTATACAACCTTTCGTAGGATTTACCTAAAAAATCTTATTTAGTCGTATTGTGTCATGGGGAAGGAGTGTCTTAGGTTCGATTCCCGTCGGAGACGTGAGGAGCTGAAGGAACTTCCATAGCCAAGTTAGCCGGTCTTGGGGGCGGCCAGTAGGGTTTTCCCCTATTTTAAGCTGGGGTTTTTTCATCTCGCATGAATGAATCGAAGTCCCCTTCATTAGGGATACAGCAGAGGAGTGGCGTACCGGCTGCATTATTTCGCCTTGACTCCTCATTAGGAGGAGACCCAACCCCTCTGAATCAGACGGAAGGGGGAGATAGATAGTCGTATTGTTAACATTCTGTGCACATTCCTTACACCCTGAACAGTATGCAGGAGTTCAGATATTTGCTAAGTGATTTTCAAGACCTGGAAAGTATAATCAAATAATGATCGACATCAAAATTTTGTTTATTACAAGAAAATGATAGATCCTGCAAAAATTTAAAAAAATATAACATGCACATTTGAGAAAGTCAAAGATCATTAAATATGCACAGTATTCGGTATCAAAATGCTATTGGTAGAATATTCCAAGCTTCTCGAACACTTCAGGAAAGATTTAGTGTGGAGAATCGGCCATGGGCAACTTCCAGCATGAAGAAAAACACGTAAAGGAAACGTACAGGTGCCCATTTGTGACTGGGTAGAAGCTGTTTTACAGTTGTAATCGGTAGAGTATAGGTGAAATGGGGGCATTTCAAATATCAGTGGGAATTAAATATCGCATTTGTTGACATAAGATATTTGAAAATTAAATAATCGAAATGATTGACTTTCATTATTCAACTAACGTTCCTTCTTTAAGGAAGAGGTACTTACGTCGTTTAGCTTCTGTTTAGCTGTTAGTTTTTCTTGAAGAAAAACTAAGAACAGGTTTTCATGAGAAGATGGAAGATCACGTATTATATAGATCAACGCTTCCCAAACTTGGGGCCGTAAGTTTTGTTGAGGGGAGCCGTGAAATAATGAAAACAAATTTAAAATATTTTAAGACTAAGTAGATTTTTTTGTATCTTAAAAGAAACATATTTAATTTTTGTTATTTATTATTTCTTTTTTGTTATTTTTTTATATTTTAATGGGAAAAAAACACATTGGTGTGGGTTCACAAATTTTGCTTCCTGCGTATTTCGGTTCTTAATGAATGTTATTGAATATATGCTTATTCAAATAAGTTTCATTTCAAAGCAGAAATCTAAGAACTGCAGTTTCAAATATTTCACCTGATATTGGTGTAGCAGTATTGAAACACATCCATCATATTAAACTGTTATTAAACTTCTTTTATGTTTTTAATTCTTTCTTTATTACTAATCGTTTGACGTTTCATGTGCTTGTACTGCAAATATACAAATAACATATCTATATAAAAATATGAGACAATGTGCCATGTCAAATGTGTAAGTGAGATGCTAAAAATGTAATATTTGCATTTGATTTTTGCAATATTCGCTGCGTATGTTTTGTATTGAATATAAATACAATAAATATTATAATAATATGTGTATATTACGATTGTTTTTCGAGGAGGGCGTGAAATATTTTTTTTCCAAATGGGGTAGTGACATCCAGAAGTTTGGGAAGCACTGCTGTAGATGATAAAATATTCCAGAATAGTTTACAAAGTTAAAAATGATTTAAATAGCACAAAAATGACGACAGTGATAGAAGAGCCATTCTGAGTCCGGAAGACACGTCAGCTCTAGGCGGTTTTTAAACATCTTCTCGCGATACGGTATATTTCCCCTCCGAAGAAAAAGACATAAAATATTTATAGAAAAGGGAAGTTGGTTTGTTTTGGATTTATGAAAGTAGCAGCTAAGGATAGTTACCAGGCCAGACTAAGTGTGTTCTCATTGCCGGTTTCCAGGTTTATGTGAAGAAAAATCGGAGTTTACGGGAGATAATATTTTTGCTAACAACTATTGAGACTAAACATCTAACAGATTTGTTGACAGATTGATTGATTTAGATAATTATTTAGATGTTGGTTGGTTGATTGATTTTAGATTGAAAAGATAAAGGAAAAATAACAACACTAGAAATGTCGAGGAGAATCATTTATTGTTAATTTTATTAATATTTAAGATTAATAGTAAATCGTCCTCCTCTTAGCATTCTGAGAAATGTAGAGGAAGAAGTAGAGCAAAGAAAATAAATTTGAGATTGAAAATGAGAAAACGCAACTCAAATTTGATTGGTCCCTAATGAGAACCGTTGGTTTAAATCAGTTAAAATCTTATCAAAAGCATTAAAAAAAACAGCAAATATATTAAGCAGAAGTTTGTGTGGTAATATATATATCAAAGATTTGCAATTTATTAAGCTTTCCGTCACCTTCAAAACTTTTTTTCGGTTTCAAATTCAAACATTTTCGAGATAAAAATAAATTACTCTGTTGAGGCACTTAAGGAAAGTTTCGGACTCATTGAGGGATGGTTGTGAAGGTGTGATTCCTTTTATACGAATCGGATCTCTCTTAAAAATATTCACCGATGACGCATTCACAATATATGCTCGCAGTTTATTCCATTTAATCACCACGTCATGAAGAGAACCCGGACTTCGCATTTTTCCTGACCACATCCTTATTCAGCTTCCAGGGATGACCACAAGTTCTATCCCACCTCCCACGAACTGCAAAATTCCTCCCCCCACTTGTATCTACTATAAGAGACTCTTGCAAATGTGCATGATTTTATCAGATCTCCTCCTCCTATCCCTGAAACTTCGAAGACACTCCTTCCTTCAGTCTGTCTTCATATGCAATCTTATAGAGGCCTTGTGAAGTGCTTTGCATTGCAGTAAAATATAGTGAAACCCCGCATTCGCTCACATGACGGTGATGATTTTAGCGACTTGACGCTGCCGTGAATGAATCAACCGATGCAGTTTTCTCAAACTTTTACGCCGTTGCTCGCTGCATCTCTCTCTGTGTGTGTGTGTGCGCGCGTCGCTGTGAATTATGATTATTATTTTACATTTGTTAATAATACTATATGAAATTCAGTGAGGTTGTTTTTGCTTCTAGCGTAAAGCAAAATAAACATATTACAATTAGACCCTAAGATTAAAATTATTCAATTTAGTGACGATGATGGGGTTATCGAACAGTGAGACGGATGCAGGCCGTCTCACTGTTCGATAACCCATCACTGTTCAATACTGTTGTTAGTTAAAAACAGATTTTAGTGAAGTCGAAAGTGTTACACCAGTCATTCGTTAAGCTCGACAATCTTATTGGTCGAAATGAAAAAACTTTTCCATTACAAATTTTTCGTTTTTGCGAAAATTATTCTAAACTTTTTCTAGTTAAAATTGCAATTAAACTATGATATGCATCTACAAGTAAAAAAATAATAATAAAAGGCAGTGATTCGGTATACAATCATGATATTGGAACTTAAATTGTCGTATGATCCGGGTACGGGTTTTATAACTTTTAGTATTCTGAGCTATAAATTACAATATTTCATGAGCTTCCGCACTGATTTCTATCAATTGTTTCCTATAATACACAAAATTTCTTTTGTTTTCTTTAGAATATTATTTTGAAGGGAAAGTACGAATGGATTTTTTTTTCTTATGATGGTGCTATTTTCTGTATTTATGTTGGAGATCATTATATTACTGCGAAAAAAAATGCCTTTAGTATACCAACGTACGAGTATACTACATTTCGAGTGTGACCATCAAACTGGTGAAAAGATGGCTACTTTGATGTAGGAATAACTTGACAAGTCGTGTAACTGTGCTTAGAGATGAAAATTTTAATTATTAAATCATTCTGCTACAATTCATATGGTTGCATATTATTATCAAACAAAAGGATGTTTTTTTTTATAGTATTAGTATAAAGGCAGTTAAACAACATTCGCTTGTTATAGAATTTGATATCTATAAATATACAAGGAGGGCTACGATCAGTATTAGACTATATAATCATTAACAACAAAAAAAAAACTATTTTCACAAGAGAGAAATAGCTTGTTAGAGGTAATGATATATTCGGACCACTTTTGATAATCTAAATAAAAAAAAAAAGTAGAAATAAACTAAAAAATTACACACTTCAAGAAAATATCACCAGAAATCTAAATAAAAGCCAAGTGAATTAGCATTCATCCCAAGTTCCTATTTCTTTTGACATTAGCAAATTAACAAAAACAGAAGAGGTTCTTCGGACCAGAACAAAGAACACAAGAAAACAATTCTAAAAATTTGGAACGATGAAATAGCAACAGCTATAGAATGTAGTTTTAAAAAAACTACACTTGTAGAAACATTAACATTTATTGGATGATTGCAGAATTAAAAGAAATAATGCAAAAATGTTGTAAGAAAGATCTCAGTAATCTTGTGGTAAATCCATTAATATTAAATGATTTACACGGTAATCAAAATTTGACTTATAAATAAATGAAATATTTGAATAAACCAGAAAAAGATTGACACCTCCATGGAGTCGAGACGAATCACGAGGTCTCTCTCTCACACAGTTCATACTGTGCCTTAAATATATTCACTATCTCTGCATTCGCCGCATTCTCAGGCGGTGCATTCCAATCACTCAACATACAAAACACCTATTGCTCTTCACCCTGTTGCTCTCACCCTCCATTCTGTGTAAAACCTCATCCACCTTAATCTGCTAATAACCTATTACTAACCTATACGTCTCAATCATATCGCTCTCCTCTTATCCACAGTCTCTACAATTTGCACTTTCTCAATCTGTCTTCATACTGAACAATCCAGAGATCGGAAACAACCCTAGTCAAGCGTATCGGGACCTTTTCCAATATCTCTATCATTTTGAAAACTAGATCATCAAATCTGTGTATAATTATCCATATGTGGCCTGATCAAAGTTTTACACAATAGAATCATAATCCTTACTTTTACACACCAGTGTCTTCCATATCATTGCTGTAATCAGCTGAGCTGTCCTCGCAATTCTAGCAATGTTTCCGCGAAAGTTTAGGTCGTCCACAAACCTTGGCCACTTCTTTCAAGATACTCCCACCAGTTGTATACTCTGCATTCCATCTTTGCATCCCAAATTTTAAAACTTTACACTAAATGGGAAAAGTGAGTGGGAATAAATTGCTAACCCCACTCACTTTCCCATTTAGCAGGCGCATTCAAGTCGGCTTGCAAAGCGACGACATCTGCTCCACTTTCCATAGGTCGTCTCAACTTTGCGTCACCTTCAAAACAACTGCCTATCACCATTCGAACTCTTTCCTATATCGTTAACATGCAAATTTAAACATCAACGGTACCAAAACATGCCCTTGAGGCAGACAGCTAGTAACTTTCCTCTTCTGGGCTATTGCTCCGCCATACAAAACTTGCTGATACCTCTTAGACAGCCAATCTCTTATCCAACGCAGTGATATACAATTCAACCTTTATAGATTGGATCGTAACCACCAATACAATTCTTTGGAACTTAATTACAGCTTGTGAGGTGACAGTTTATCAAAGGTCTTTCCAAAATCTAAATATGCACTGTGGTTACATCATCTTTATCCAATGCATCGGTCGCCTTGCTTATAAATAAGCAGACTACTAAAATACGATTTTCCTTTTAGTAAACCCTTTTTTATGTTCAGCATGACACTCAAAGAAAATGCTACTGTTGTCAACCCAATTATGAAACTTGGTCCTGACTAACTTCTCTAATACTTTAACCACAATTCCAGATACACACACGGATTGGCATATAATTCGAAGGTTTAGTCGTATCATTTCGCTTAGGAAGCGGAACGACTTACTTTCCACTCCCTAGGAACTCCCCCAATGAAAAGCTCGTATTAAAAAAGTGTGCACCAAAAATTTCACGAATCTCAAAAGAAGAATGGGTTCATTACAAACAACTATGATATAATTCAACACTTGTGAGGTGATAGTTTATCAAAGGTCTTTCCAAAATCTTAGTGAAGAAGAAACAAACCCGGAAATATAAATAATACATAAATAGATTTAGAGGAGATAGTGAAATCGGAGGAAGCTTTATCTACAAAAAAAAAAAAAGAAAAAAAAAGGAACAGATGGAATTACCTTATAGTTAATTAGAGTGGTACCATTTTTAAAGTATTTAATATTTACTTTTAAACACACATTTAACAGATTCACGAATCTATTAAATGTGTGTTGGATTACCTGAAGGATGGAAAATACTAACTAAAGCAATATAATTTTTTCTTAAAAAAAAGAAGACAGAAGTCTGTGATAATTACGGGGTATTAGTTGATTAAATACATTGGTATATCCATGATTAGCTGGCCTTCAGTAGCAAGAAATGGCTTGTAAAAAAGTTCTTCGATAATAAGCCTTAAACACTGCAAGAACTCCCTGATCCATCGGTTGGATCAATGAAGTAGTGTTTGCAGTGAGAAACATGAACTTGAAGATCACCGCTATAAGACGGATGGCCTGGAGTATTATCTAGAATTAATAAACTTTTATATTCTACATTTTCTTTCCCACAATAGCTTTTTATTTCAATCGCATAAGTTGATTAAGGCATCCTGAAACAATTTTTAGTCATCCACGACTTCTTATTGCTCCGATAATGAACTCGGAGTATGCTTCCTAATGTTTTTGAAGATTCATGGATTCTCACTGTGAGAATTCTCAATGTTTTCAGTTTATATCGAGCCACATTAACAGAATCGTAATACGGGCATTAAGAGCTTTGAAAATGGGTATAGATTTTAGCTTTTTGTGGATGAATGCCCGCTTGGGCATTTTTTTCCGAAACGAGGACGTCTCATCCATATTAAATATTTGCTGTGACAAATAATTTTCCTCCATAATAATTTTATCCAATTTTTCCACAAACTCTTTGGCAGCCTTCTCAGCACTTGCAGATTCCCATACATTTTCTCATTATGCAGTGCAAAACGCTGCTTGAATCTCATGAACCAATCAGAAGAAGCGTTGAATTCGTAGTCATAATCGGGTTCTGCTTTCTCCTTCAACATGTGGAAGAGACTTGGTGCCTTAGCCAGTACCGTCGACAGGGTGCAGCAAAGAGGCAGCCTGCCTCACGGCGCACTTAATAAGGATGCTCGTTCAGCCTTATAGCGATAGGCACCGTCGCTACACTAACAGAAATTGTTAGCGTAGCAAGTGCAGAAAAAAAGTTTTTCCAAGCTTAAACTGATTAAATATTATTTGTGAAAAGCAATGACCCAAGAAAGATTGGTTGGTTTCGATCTAGCAACTAGATCGAAAATTTTATAGTTTAAATTTAGAAGAGTTTATAAACAGTTTTATTGTGCGATATCCCCGTTGAGCAAAAATTTAATTAATATTATGCAATCGTTTTGCATTAATGTTTCTCTTGTAATAAAAACGAAATAGCATTTGGAGATTTTCTTATATTTTTGTCTTATAATCCAACAGGAGCGATATTTAATTGTTTGCCTCAGGGTGCGATCTAATCTGGCGATGGCCTTGGCCTTAGCAGTTATGGTCACAGTGCTAAGGTGTATGCGCTTTTGGTTCAGGTCCTCTATCCATGATGCAAGTAGCTTTTCCATATCACCGATAGGACCTTGTCGTTGCTTCGTCACTATCATCGATTTAATGGAAGCAGATCCTTTCACAGCTTCTACGATTTTATCGTTATTTTTCAAAATGGTCGTCACTGTAGAATGAGACCATCCGAAGTCATGTGCGATCACACTGATCTTACTAGCTTCATGTTGCTTTATAACTTGCAACTTCGTTTCAAGATCAATTGCTCGCCTCTTTTTCTGTGATTTTTCATTAGGTTTTTTGATTGTGCTTGTAGGGGCCATGTTGCACAAAACAAAGCCAAACATTTAACGAAAAATACACAAATAACCTATTCCTCAAACACAAAATCAACAGAGGAACTCTTGAAGACACGTGCCGACTGCTGAGGTAGGTAGGTTGCCTCTGTGCATGCTTTACCTTACGCTCGCTTGCGTCTTGTTCGAAAGTATAGCCGAAAATATTATTTATTACCTTATGGGTTCACGGACGTAAGTCGAGGGATGTAGTTATAAGAAGATAACGAATAAACAGAATCTGTGTAACAGGTTTATTATCTACAGTGCAGTATCTACATTTAAACAAATTTAAAATCAGATATGTTTGAATAAATTAATCTTTGTGAAAATTTTAAAACCGTCATGCAATTTGTTCAAGTCAGCCCGAGTATAGGGCTCGGTCATATAAGTAAAAATGTCATTTCTGTCTCGTGTTAAGCGATCGCACTCCACCAGATTAATGGTAAGACGAGTGTTGCATTTCTCACACATAGGTCGGTCATCAGCCCTCAATAAATAAGAATGTGTGAGACGACTGTGACCTATGCGGTGCCTACCAAGAACAACTTCCTCTCTTTTGTCCCTACGTTGAATAGACTGCCAGTGCTTAATTTCAGGCTTAATCTAGTGCAATTTGTTCGTTAATGCTTTCTGCTCGGAGTATTGCCATTGGGCAACTAACTTTGATGTTATAAACTTGGTGTAGTCAGGAAAAAAGACACTGAACGAACAATATGCTGAAAAACTATGAGCTGATCTAGCGGCCGCATCTACAATGTCATTTCACTTAATTCTAACGTGGCTGGGAATCCAGTACAACGAACATCAAAATTAAGGGTCTTTATTTTGTACAAAAGTTGTAACACCTCACCAAGAACTGCATGTGGATTATACACAGGAGAGGAGATAGCCTGTAAAGAACTGTCTGTATAAATTATACACTATTGTATGAGTTTTCTTTGATATGCACAAGTGCGAGCTGAATGGCATGCAACTCTGCTGTGTAATTACTGCAGTCGAGTGGGTTCTGATTGGAGATGGTAATCTTAAGAAAGGCAGAAGCACAGCCAACAGATCTCTGATTATGAACTCATCAGTATAGATGGACAAGATATCAGAGTGGGCTGATCTGTGAGCATTGAACAATTAAAGGTAGACAGATGAGGGTGTAATCAATATAAGACTTCTGTAGTTGAGAAAGTGAGAGGTTGTAGGATGGGGTGCAAGCTTGCCATGGAGGAATGCGATAATGCTGTCAACACTCATGGCAATATTTTCCACAGCCTCTTTAACGCGCGTTCCAAAAAGACGAATGGCAGTCCGAACTGTGTGATACAGGATCTCCCAACGTAGACAAAAGAGACTAGTCCATGTACTGTAGGATGTTCCGGAAGGGACTTTATTTTTAGGGCAAAATTAAGAGAAATGTTTTTGTTAAGTGATGGGGAAGGTTTATATGATTCAATGTAAAGACTGAATGGGTGATGTGCGAAGCACTTATAACTATTCGGATATCCTGATGGTGGATGGGGTCCAACCACCGGAGCGTGCTCTAACATGTAGAACTGTTAATCTGGGATCCATAATCGAGATTTGAACGTACAATTGCACGATAAATGCTGAGCATCGACCAGTATCCCATTCAATAGGATGTTCAAGATTCAAGAGGATATTCAATGCTTTCTTGTACTTTTCGTGGAGATAGATTAATGTGTGTGGCTAGTTTTCTGTCAAAGATGAGTTACAAAAACTCTGGTGCTACTGTGAGTTTCTCATTTTTAACTCAGGATTGGGTGAAGAGCTCGTTAAAGTGTACAGACAGTTTTTTTTCTTTTTCAGAAAACTGAACCCTTAAATTGTCTCTTTTTATGGGCAATCTATTGCTTGTTGAAGTTGCCTTTCAGTGACGCTAATATTGCAGTAGTGACAGTAAAATTGTAAAGTCATCGGCATAAAGGCAATTGCCTACGGGAGGAAGCTCTTCAGTAATTCAGTTCATTTTGATAGCGAAGAGGGTCACACTTCCCTCTTCTTGATGATATGGTCGAGATAACTTGCTTCCCACTCAGACTTGGAAGACTCGGCTAGATAGGAAGTTCTTAATAAGAAAAAAAAAACGGAAGGGTTTCCCCCTCAGTCTAAGACTAAACAGGTCTTTTAGTATGCCATATCTCCAGGCTGTGATAAGATTTTTCCATGTCGAAGAGTAAATGTTCTCGTTTCAGGAAGGCGTCCCTTATGTGTTTCTAAACGGACCAGATGATTTAAGGTTCTGGTGGATAAGAAAGACAAATTGCGCGTTGGAAAGAAGTTTGTTTGCTTTCCAAGTACCAGAGATGCCTTGCGTTTATCATCCCTCCCTCCCAAGACCTTATAAAGACAGCTAGTCAGAGCAACTGGACGATAATTGTTGGCTTATGCTGGATCCTTGACAGGTTTTTGGATAGCAATGACTATTGATTTATGCCAAGAGTTCAGGAAACCCCTCCTCTGTAAATATTCTCTTGTACAGTACGAGGAGATTTGTAAAAGATGATGGGAGGATGTTTAATCATCTAATGGAATGCTATTAGGACCTACTGTATTAGGATGAGAAAGAAGTGTTCGTTTGAGTTCGCCCTTAATGAAAGCTGATTGTACGGCTTTTTTTTTTTTTTTTTGGTACAAAAGCTTAGTTGCTGTTTTTCTTTTTGCTCTTCAAAATTAGCAAATCAGGAAGATATGAAACTGTCGATAAGATTCTGGCGAAGTTTCTCTCCCATAGTCTCTGTAATAGTGTTGCTAACAGCAACAATACATTCATTATGTTCCAAAATAGACAATTGGTGTCTTTCTTCTGTATCTACTTTTCATCTTCCGGATTTTATCCCATACAATTTTTGTACTGGTTGCTTGATTTAATCGATGTCGTCAATTGGATCCAGAAGGGTTTTTAACTCTTACGTCTCACATAACGCATTTGTCCTTAGATTAAGTGCTATTAAGTTTGTTATAGGGTATCTACGAAATATACCCCATGTTGGCTGATTGACACTCTGGGTTCCACCAAGGCTTTGGATAGAGTGGAAATCGGAATGCTTTTGGAATTAGTACGGTTGCTGAATGGACAATACAACTTGTTACATACTTCACTGCTTCATTGATAGGAGTTTAGCTGACTGCATCAGTATTACATTTTTTTTAAGTGGGGAAAATATACTCCAGTCAGCTTAGTCAATTTTCCACATGGCATCCATGTAGGAAGACGTGATTCCAGTGAAGACAATGCTCATATCGGGAAAATGATCGCTTCCATATGTTTTCTCCGACATCCCGCGTGAACAGTGGAAAAAATGGCAGAGAAGCAGATTGTAAAATCAACTGCAGAATAAGAGCGGGATGGCATTAAAGAGAAGTTATGGTTGCCGAGCATTCACTCAATGATACGACCTCGTCTATTAGTGTTGGCGCTACCCCACAGAGGGTTATGTCCATTAAAGTCCTCCATTAACAGTTATGTTTCATTTTCATAACCCGCTGGTAAATATATCGAGCATACTGCGATACGAAACCCCAGACAGGCGAATCGCATCTACTTACATAGCAATATTAATCTGAACATTATGATAGAAAGGAGTATGACTACCCACGAGAAGAGTTACTCCACCATGAGAAGAACAATCTCCAGTTCTGTACTTGTATACAAGAGTGATATTCGTGAGTATCACTCTTGTGATACTCAGAATGTTGACAGTTTTCTTAATTGCTACCTTCTCAGCATAAGAGGATCCCAGAACAAGTGTGGTAGTAGCCAACTTCTTTTTTTTTTGCATCGTGATGTGATATATTTTGTTTTGTTTTGTATTTGTTTCATCTTTCTACTTTGTACATGCACAGGAGGACTCTGGATGATCTTCAGTTGACATATTTAGCTTTCTTTGAAGATCTGTCATCATGATCTTTACTACCACATCGGACATAGATGGCAGAGCCATGACAGGCAGTTTGGGCAGGTCCGTGTTTCTGGCATTTGAAGCATCTTAATGGATTAAGGATGTGCTGGACAAACTGGACAATTACGGTATCCTGCTTTAACAGATATTGGAGGCTTAGAGAATCGAAAGTAAGGTTTCTGGATGGAATCAGTGACCACCCCCCTAAGGAACAGTTGTGCCTCATACTTGTCACCCCCGATCTTTCAGCCCTGAACATATCTCACCAGGAACATCTAGGGATCCCATTATGAGATCACTCTTCTACAGGAATTATTTTATGGGGCGTAACTGATATATGTATTCCGCCAATTGATGTCGCACTGAGAGGTTTTTGGATTGTTATTGAACAATCCGAAATATACCAGAAAGTAGATTCTTAATTATTTTGGGAGAATCTGCCAGTCCGTCTGAAGCCTTTTGAACGAAGTGTGACAATTTTCCCTATTGGCTTTTCACCTGTTGCACGGATGATTAGAAAAACTGGTAAATTGAAACTTTTCACATGTCTTTTGTTTTTTATTTCGGTTATCGAAAGGTGAAGGTGTATCACTGGTGTCATTACTTGGTCGTGACTTTGTTAGGTTCAAGATGAAGGATTTATGCTCTAGAAGATGTTTTGTTCGGTGCCAGAACTCCTCACCCACCCCGAAGCCACACATGAACTCTCATTCTCCGGCAAGCAATGACTGGCCCCGGCATTGGAACGCCAGTGTTTCCCCGGACGCTATACGAGCACCACAGCAAGCCTTGGGTCCTGCCCGCGTACCACGGGGAAGGAGACTTACTGCAGCACTCTTGACCCTTGCAGGCAAGCTCTAGCCGATTGATCCCTTCCGGGCCATTGAGAACCGCCCATCTTGCGAAGCAGAGGCCAAACCAAAGAGCGATCTTGGTAGTCTTGCACTACCAGGATTGCCCTTTCCGGATGGCCACGGGTCTCACCGCACGGCAATAAAACGTTGGATCCTAGTGATTGTAGTCTGGAAGATAGGATAATAATAAAAAAAAAAGACCTGAGAAGTAGTGAAGAAAAGAATGAAAAGGACCAGTACCATCATAGGAATGTTTCCTTCCACCACGAACAGGTACCTCACATGGAGGGGACTGCTGGAAGAAAAGTAGATTAATATCGAGATGTTAATAAGTTTGGTATTTCTAAAATAAGAACCTTTATTTTAATATTGAAGGTTTGATTAACTTTAGGAAAGTTGGAGCAAATTTTTCTTTTAATCCCCAATGCCGAGATCAGACTAAGGGTTAGGTAGGGCTAAAACGGTCTCGCCTACTATTTAAAGGGAATAAAAGGCTTTAGCGGAATATGTCTTATTTTCAAGAGACAGTCCCGGTTTAAGAATGAAATTCTAATATAAGAATAAATATAGTATACATAATAAAATTCCCAAGCGTGGGAGTTTAGTTTTTTCACTAGTATACAAATTCGGCTTAGTTCAAATGTTATCAACCTTGTCAAGTTTTCTGTTTGCAAACAAACTGAAGGAAAAGACATCAGCTGCGCAAAGTAGAAAAGTCATAAATTTAACGCATTATCTCAAAGATAAGAAGCCTCTGACCTTACAACACTCAAGAACCAGGTGATAGATCCTTCTACTCGCACGTGGAAAATTCATGGAACAATCAACTTGGTTTTTTGGTTAGGTGTGAGACTGCTCATCGATATGTGCTAGCTTTATCGTTAGACAAATTATGACGGCAAACAAGTTTTTTTAAAGTCTCTGAAGAATCAACAAATGTTCGGAAACACTTTTATAAAAAAATATGTAGCATTTCCACACACACACATGAAAAACTGAATCTTTGTTAGGCGACAAGAGGATAGTGATCTATTGCTTCTTGAATTCTTAACAAGTTTATGAGACGGAACTAAGAATACAAGTTGGATGAATGATCACTATCAAATTATCTATTGATTAAGTTATCTATTAATTAATTGAAATCATATATATAATATTGTCAACTCCACCCATAAAACGCTGTTACTAATACTAATGTACTAGAAGCTATCTTAGGTGGGCTAAAGGTTAGAGACTGCTCCGAAGACAAAACATAGAAACTTAACATTTCATGTTTTTGTCATAAGCCACTTCATATCCCCACTAAGCAGGGCAATAGTCTCATACCGGGGGATGAACTTTATCTCCCACTTAAACACATTCACAAAACATCCACGATGCCCACTGTAGGATTCGAATCCACTGTCTATTGAATAGAGAGCAGAGGCGCTAAACCATTCGGTAACCATATATCGGATTTGTGGAATATGAGCACAGATTGTTTGAATTTATCATTGAAACAATTAAGAAAGGCCAATTTATTATAATTGCTAATGAAGTGTGTTCACAAGCTGGTTTGAGAGAGGAAAAAACCCTGTTGCTGTTTGAGACCTACTAACTCACTTTAGTTAAATCTTTATAAGAGTCTTCTCGTTATAGACAGGTCTTTCCAGGTTGGAAAGACCTGGGATCAAACCTGGCATCATTTTTATTAGCTGAACTTCCGAGACTCCAGCAGTACATTCGAGAAGAGCTTCGGAAGAAGAGAGAAACACAATCGTAAGCAGCTATAGTTGACATTCATGTTAGTTATTAAGAACGGAAAACTGTTTTTATCTGAAGTATTTTTTATATATACTAAAGGGTACAATCAGGCGAAGCCTGTTTTCCCCTCACAGCACGTTTTCAAAATTCTATGTCAGACGACAAATCACACTTGTGCAGTCTTGTGTAATTCTGTGCAATTTTTCCCCACTGCATATATTGTGTCCAGCACGTTAGAGTAATGGCTGGGAAAGGGTTTTTTTTGTTAAAAAAAAATAAATGAGATCAAATTGATTTACACAAATTTTTCAGTGTACAAACGAATAATCTAAACATCCACGATGAATATGGAGTCATCGATATGAAAATACCTTGAACTGTTCAAGCAGTATCAGAGAGAAGAGGTGAGGATTAAATTATCCAACTTTATATGTAGTTGGTGACAAGAGAAAAACAAAAACTGGACACTCAATTATAAATAAATGGGATTGTGAGTTTGCTCGGAAGGCATACTCCAACTCAGTAATGTACAATCCAATCAAATGCATTGGAAGTTTCCAGGTACGTTTTCCATTTTGTTAAAAGGTGACAACCAAGAAGATTAAATATGGAATGACTCATGTGGTTCAAATGAGTCAGCAAAATGGATGATATGAGAAAACTGACATTTTTCATCTAATCAGCAGCTGCTGATTAATTAAAGAGTCCAGATAGCACAAAAGGTATGCAACTGATTAACTTTTTCATTATCTTAGAATCGAGAAGGAAGCAATGGGACGATAATCTGATGGTTTAAATTCTTTTTGGAAGGGGGGGGAGGGATAGATCTGATATGAACTAATTCCTGAATGTACGTAAACAACACTGGAATAAGAACATAAAAACATGGTACGTACTAGCTATGGAAAATAGGTTTTAAGCAGTTGGAAAAATCTGACCAGGACAAGAAGACGTTTTAATATTCAAGTCGGTCGTGATTTTTCTGATGTGCATGCAGCATAAAGAACTACTTTAATATTGATCGCAACGTACGTGTTTTAACAGATTTTCTTTTGCCAAGTTGCTTTTAAAAACTTGGAAATTTCAGTGATTCGTTAAATGAAACGTTAGTACAAATAAAAAGGCACTTCAGTATAACCAAGATGAAGTTTGTTTGTGTGTACACACACACACACACACACACACACGCACGCACGCATACTTTATTATAACAGGATGCTATGATATAGCAAATAAAATCAGAAAAAAAGGAAGCTCTGACTTTCGTTCTTAGATTGGAAAGACCTGGATTGGATTCGAATTCCATTTTGGATGCGAAGAACCTTAAAAGTTTTTTTTTTTTCAAGTGCATTCATATGGCGGATTTATATGGCGGTCAAGTTTTTCCGTTACGAGTTTTTCCCTTTGTAATAAAATGCATGTTATTAACAAACTTTGAAAAGATTATTCAAAAATGCAAAACAACTTCTCACAAACCAAAAAAATTTAAACAACTTCTCACTCAATAAACCGGCTTGGTTGGCCGAGTAGGCAACATCCGCTCCTATTAACAGGCGTCGATTCGAATCCCGCCTTAGGCATGACTGTTTAATAAATCTATCTAGCTAGTAGATGAATTTCATGATCTTATCTTCAATTGAAGGTGAGACGCCAAACTCGCCTTCAGTCGAAAAAGTCGTTATACAAGCTTCTTCGCATCCTAGATCCTTCCAACCAAAGGATGCTGTCGTTTTAATTTTGATAGGTTAGCCTAATTAGAAACATAATACCGACATATTCTGCGAAAAAGCATTGAGTTCGTAAATTGACATGCAAGCCAAAACTAATCTGAATTAAAACCGGTTTGATTCACTCGCACAAGAAATTTTCCCCCCAAAATTCCATTTACAAGCTTCTTTCTTCAGGGAAGATTCAGCTGAACTACTGGCTTAATTTATCGTCATGACTATAATTACCTCTTTTGAGAGGATAAAGAAACGGAGAAAATTTACCTGATTTTTTTTTTGGGCTGAAGACAACAGCTATTGCCTCATAGTCACTTTCTCGGAGGTATCCTACTTATAAACCCGCGGGCAGTTCAACATCGTTTCCATATCACACTGACTACGATACACTCGGCCTACAGTTGTGTTTCTGAAGCAACGTGTTTTTGCGGCACAGATTCTAAGGTTGTCTGTTTATTTTATCCCCTTTATAACTCTTCCACTAGAAATACAAGCGTTACTGAGGACGCAACGGAGGTATGCCTTTTAGAAGGTTTGCGTTTCTAGGGAATATATGTAGCATGACTCGTTATTTATAATACTCTTGAAATATATTTGGGGCTTAGCGGATTCATTCCCCTGTGCAACATGAAATTCTAGCAACCCTGACATTTCATAAATGATTTACCGGACGTTGGCAAGAACGTTAAGCTTGTGTCTGATTCGAAGTTAATTAAATAGCATTATCTGAACACTACCACGCACTGAATGTGAAAATTGCATTGGGCAAACTGTGGAGTGGAAAGAACGCTGGGGGGAAAAAAGTTTCAGGATGTGATTTATGATTGCTTCCTATTTGATTCAAGTAAGCTAATCTTCTATTTATGAATAAATTTGGCTGAAATCCCGATTACTGATGCGATAAATCGTAAAGAAAACTATTAAGACATTACAGTTAAATCCCAAAAGGCTTGAAAAAAGTTTTTTTTTTTTTTAATCGCTACTGAAGCATCTAAGGCTATTATGAGACCAGTGTATTATGTTTGTTAATTATTCTAGCTAATGCCTGTTTCATGGTAAAAAGTCCTTCCATTCTCATTATAAGACCGGCTAACTCTCCTCCTTTAGTAACCCCAAACAGTGCCAAACAATTAGAATCTTAACTATCAGTTAAGATTCTAATTGTTTGGCACTGTTTGGGGCGATGGCACTCACAAACCACACAATTCAGTTGCATAGATGTAATTAATACATGCAATTAGTAAATTCAGTTCTAAATTTGAAAAAAAAAAAAAAAAACGTAAGATATTTTTCTGAGAACAGAAACATTCGCTGAGAGACATGACATGATGTTGTGCTAGCGAGATGGCTTCATTATCCCATTAGTCCACTCCAAACGAAATTTTTATTATATACAAAAAAGCGTTGCACAGCGGTTTTATAATCTGAAACCAACTTAATTTTCAGTTCTGCAGTTTTTCGCGAATTGTGAATACTGAAACATAAGTTCAACTTCTGATCTCTCTTTACCGAGAAAGGCTTGTAATTTTCTCTCCTAGTGTGCCCCAGTCGATCTTGAGAGTTTTTTCCCCTTATATGTATGAAGGATATCACAAACATCTATGCCCATGTGGGGATTCGAATCTACAGGCTGAGAGCGGATACGCTAACTACTCGGCAAACTGGGCCAGCACAGAAACATCTTCAGTATTAATTATTATTATTATTTTTTTTTTGAACACTTGCACAGAGACATTCAGTATTATTTGAGGAGGGAGGATTTGTAGGTATCTGAAGTATTCTGTTCATTGGGTTGAATGATCTCCCTTTAATGAGATTTTTATACGAAGTTTTTTAAAACGTACATTTGACATAATTATAACTAAAACAATACATGAACACGTAAACACAACATTTATTACTGATGTGTATAACCAAACATTTCGATCTGAAACTTATAACAAATCATGCGCAGTGTAACTTGATAATTTAATAATAATAAAAAAAGAATGGATATATCAAGCGAGATACGAACTGAACATAAGGATAGTCATAATACAATAGATATAAAGTTGCTACTGTACGCCCACAGATGCGAGATCCTTCGACACTTCTGCGCATGTCAAAAGGAAAATTCATTCCGATAATGGGGTAATCAATCCGTCTTGTGGGATGAGTTGTTTATTATTACACGTCGGAAAATTAACTTTTCTTTTATGAAGATTGTAGTTTTTAAAGTGCTAACTATTTTGCTTGTATAACAGTTGGAAACGTTAACGTATAAGCACGTGATTTCGCGTGTTCGCGACCAATTCGTACATCCTGTATTTATTCCCCCACTCCTTCAGCATGAATTGCCTCTTCTTGGCATAGGTTGCCAGACTAGGCTCTCGGATCTGTGGTCGAACAGTAAGTCTTATGCTGATGTAGCATAAACGGTGTCAATCCAAACCACAGAATGTTCTAGTTGAAGGCCAGTCGTTCACATCAATGACGTTTCAAATTTGAGCGCTTGTTCAAAGAGTTAATACATCGTTCTAACTTGAACCGGATTGACTGTGTTTCCTTGCTAAAATTTTTGGGAGTTTATATTCCTCCCAAGTATGAGAGGCAAGAATTTATTTGCTATAGCAAATAAATGCCGTATGTGGACAGGGATCAGGAGCAGAGAACCTTACTGATATTCCTCTTGAAGTGCTTCACAAGAGAGGCTGTTCCACAGAATTGAGGTGTGGATGGAATGAAAGATGAGTCACAGTAGCAAGTTACCTTCCATCAACTTTATATCTACTGTACTATGACCATTCTAGCAAGTGGCTCGCTTCAGAAATTCATTGTTGGCCTACTTATTTATTTCTTTTTTTTTTTTTTTTTGAATTGGGGATGATCTGTAAATTTCAGATCGAAATATTTGGTTATATGGATTTGTATTAAATTTTCTTAAATCCATGTGTTCATATATCGTTTTTCTGTGTCACAAGTGGATACATAATATACATGCCTCAGATTTTCTTTGTTGGGCCATCTATATGCGAATAATGGTTTCTCATAGGATATGGTTAAAACTTCATTCAAAATTAAAATGAAAGAAAGGTTTTATGGATCAGACTAAATTAGGTATTAAATACGTGCATCTAATACATTAGTGGAAAATTTCCTCTTCTTATTTGAAGTATGTAGATATTGTATGTCCCCTCATTAACATTTTGGAGTGAAGTCACTCTTAGAAGTAGCATGTCGTTTTCACACAAAATGAATGGGTTTGAATTCTGCCTTCGGCCTGATTCGAACCTATAACAAATTGAATGGAAAGCGGGTACGCTGTCCCCTCAGCAAACCATGTCCATTTTTCATCGGTAAAACAGTAATTCCCAAGGAGCCTCCATTCATCCTCGGCGTGTTGCTGAGAATGAAAATTATATGCCCAATGTTTCTTTATTTTGTTTTTTAAAATTATTATTACTACTCGCTTTAATCTTTTTTTTTAAACCGAACAATATCAAGCAAAAAGGAAAAGTTTTGAAACAAAGGAAACACTTCAAAAAAATTCAAGCCATTGTACACTAAAATTATTACAAAACATTTCTTCAACGGCCTGCCTAGCTGGCCGATAAAAATGGTTAAAAACAGAGGAACATGCAAACACAATGACTTTTAGTGTTTCCTTAAAGTCCTTAAAAGGACTGGGAGATGGACTGAGTCCTTGACTCTTTATCCCGTCATCTGAATGAAGAAAATCTGCGTGGATGGGGTGTTATTGAGCTAAAAGCTCTAGTCATGGCTAGGTAACGGCAATAGCCGAGCTTCAGTCAAAACTTCATTAGCTACAGCATTGCTCAACATTTATTGTGTTTCCTTTGTTGTGAACTGGGAACTTGATATTTAGGTATTCCAGCAACTTTTTAGTTCAGCGGCAGTTGTCTTCCAGTGATTAAGTTTTAATCTCAGAAATATTTTGATTTTTACTATAAAGCATCATAATTATACTGATTTAACCTTCTTTTGATTAATAAATTTTAATAAATTAGTGCAAGTATACTACGATTAAGTGCCACTTTCACGACTTTAGCTAAATTTAATTCATTCTGAAGTAATTAGCTTTGAATTTTTTTTATCTTCCTTTAGAGACTCACAGAACTGAAATTGTTACAAAACTGTAACAATGTAAATGTTGCAGAATTGCACACTGGTTATCGTAATTTGCAGCTACGGCCTTGCTAACTATAAGAATTCTCTTACCTTTAAACATAAGTGTTTCCTTGCTGTGTTCCATTGTCTGTCACCCTGAAGATGTCTTTCATATATGAAAGACATTCAATACCTGAAACTCATCAAATTGATCTGGATATGATTGGCCTATTTTTAGTGTCAAAACTTCTGCTTTGCTTATTTTATCTCTTCGTAACAAAAAAACGAAAAAAAAAACCGTATATTCCCGTTATACGCTACACACACACAAATTTTTATTTAATATGAAATATAATAACAACCACATAAGATTGTTTTTATTATTGCACTAAAACAGAAAAATGTAAGGAATAATGATAATATGTATGCATCTTTAGGAAGATTTTTATTTTTAAATGACTTACTAGTGGAGCAGTAATTCACCTTTTTGATACTTCAGTTTAATAAAACAAATAAAAGCAGCGCTATTCTTTTAGCTGTATAAATCAACATATATCTTCATCAATTTCTATCAGAGTAAGGAAGGCGAAAAACTGAATTTCGGTTTAAAAATTTGGGGGTGATGGTAGGAGGGGTAAGATGATTACTACTTTAATTTTTCAACCTGAAACATTTGAAAAAAAAATCATCAGTTGTGCATGTTTCTGATGCATGTTATTTTCGCGAGAAATAATTTCTTGTTCGTATCACTCATTTCAACTTGAGTCTCCGTAACTCGGTTGGTTTAGACGAACCCTTTGGTTTGGAAAGACCCTGTTTCGAATTCGGTCTGACGAGAGGAATCATGTGTTTTCAATGAAATGGTGAGTTAGCCGATCTCATATGAAGGTCGAAGGTTTTTTTCCCTCTGCTTTTTTGCTTCGGGTTTTTGTCCCTCGAAACAGAAAAACCGGTCTTGAACACAACAGTTTACAAACAAAACTACGTCGGTTTCATGAGATAGTGCCGTACCTCTCCGTAGGGACTTCATGGCCATTGTATCATCATACCTAACTATTTCAGGTTCATCATCGTCTCCAGTTCAGCACAGTAACGTGCATTAGGGAGGAGGAACAAGAATTTTCAATCTTAATCGACATTGTAAATGCAATCACTGTGGAAGATGATATCGTTCTGCAATATTTCGAAAATACTTTTGTTTGTTGAACCCGTTCGCGAGAGGTTAGTCAACCTGTAATACATTAGTACCGTGGATGGATAGAGAGTTGAGAAAAGAGAAACTTCATATTTGATTTGAAAACATGCGCGTTCTATTTTCTGGGAGACACATAAGAGGGAGTGCTGTTCTAGAATACAGCAACAGAAGGAATGAATGAATAAGGCAGAAGAGAAATTTGTTCTTTGAGTTTGGAGTTGAACTGTGAAGAGGCATTGGATGGTAACTGCACACGTTTCGATTGCTTTAGTAGAAATTGGAGGAATTATTGATGATAGTTCATATGCACACCTGCCACGGAGGTATTTATAAAAGATGCATACATACAAAACCATATTCATGTGAGTAAGAGGATGGAGTGAATTGGTAAGAGACGGGTCATTAATAAAGCTTATTGTTCTCTTCTCGAGTAATTTTAGGGAGCTCTTAGGGGATACCACCCCAAATATGAGACGAGCAATATTCGATAGTTGAGCGCATTTGCGATTTAATTAAGGTTAACAATGTGTTGTGAGCGAAAGAGGAATCCTAGTTTTTTGAGGTAATGGTTCTAATGAGTTTATGCCAAGACAAGCTTCATGGCAGGATAATGAAAAAAAACAAACAAAACTCGTCTTACCTGGAGATTTGACTGTTGTCACGGGTAATACTAGAAGAAAACGATTTTTTTTATTTTTTTTATAGAAATGAGGCAGAACTGTGTTCTGTTCACCATACTTGTCATTTTCAGTAACACAAATGTATATAAATTTAAAATCTAATCGAGAGATGCGTGCAGAATGATTTAGAATTACATCACTGTTAACAGGGTTGCTGGGGCAATGTACGTGCTAGTAATATCAGTTTGCTTTATCCCAATCCTATACTGCTGGTGAAGCTGTATTCTTAATTATAATAGTCACAAGATGGACGACCACAGAGATCTGACATTTAAACGTTTATTTCTAAGGAACCAATAACTATTTTTACAAGAACAGCTTCCAAGAAGAGGCAATCGTATTCCCGATTATTGTAGAAAGGCAGGTCGCTCTTTACTGGGTGACGACACGAGATTTTCAGCTACTTGGCTGAGATTGACTGGTCCTCTGGGTCATAACTGTTATGTAGCATTTCAAATGGACAAAACTCTGTGTTTGTGTGGGTGCGCTCGCTAGTTTTTGAGTTTCCTATCTTTTGTCTACAAGAATAATTTGATTTGGCTTGCAGATATCCTTCGTTATATATAAATATTGAAGTCGAACTAGTTTCCAGATTGTAACTGTATCATGACATTTATGACTGGCCAGTGTGATCGATATAACATAAGTTGCTAATATGGCTGGGACTGATTCACTAATCGTGCTCCCAGATAGCGAGGACATCATCCCATTATAACAGACCTACTTAAGGATATCTGATGTCACGTTGCTTTTAACCAATGTTCCCTATTACAAAATGTCGAATATTTTGTACATCTTCTGCATATGGCAGTATACCTTTAGCTAAGGTATCAAATATGATGAAATAGATCGCTTTTCTTATTAAATTATTTCACATAAGCAATTTAAAGTGTGAAGGTTTATACATAATGGATGTATAAACGTATTTCTAAAGCGTGAGAAATTTGCAAAATAATTTCTTAAAACAAGATAATCCGTCGTATAAGTAGCAAATCTTAATGACTTGTAAGTCATTGAGATAGACGAAATTCAAAAAGTGCTTTGAACCAAGAATACCTTTTTCCCCCCCTTTTTCAATCATTAAAGCTGCTGCATAAACATGTAATTGCTGACTACATGTTATTGACTACGATAATATATAGTATTTTAATATGTGGATTTAGATGTATTTTAGTATATGATGACCATTTCGACCAGTCGGAATTGAGCATGTGTTTAATCGCTCTATATCTAAATTTCCATGAAATGCCTTTTGATACATTGTTGATTACAAATTGATTTCAATTACTGCGCTAATGTAACTGTTTATTTTGGAGGTTCCATAACAAGTCGATATCATTTGTAGCACCAGCTTTTATCCAGCTGTTTTGATATTTTCATTGCAAAGTGACTATGCAATGAAAAGTAAAGTCCGTATTATTACGTGGTAAGCCCTCAAATGCACCTTAACGAGTTGTATACATAATTTTGTTTTTAAAACGCCCGTTAAAGACAAAGTAAATTGAACTGTGTGTTTATTATCCATAACAATGAGCATATTTTAAACCTCAATTTTCATTATTTTTTGATAACAAGCTATCAGTCAAAGCTATCAGTTTTAATCAAGTATCAGCATTTAATGCTGATACTCGATTAAAAAGTAAATCGAACTTTCACTATCTCAAATTTCTTTTATTTGCGGCTTCTCAAGTTTTTTTTTTTTTAATTAAATCTACGAACTTTAGTTTTGCACAAATAATAGCCGCTTTTTGCGGTACCTTGAAATGACGTAATTGGACCCACCACTTATTGCTATCTACACGTCTATAAAGTAAGATCAGCAAGTTCAAAGGTTCCTACCCGAATTGTATTTATCTAGTAGCCATAAAAGGAAGGTCATTTCTTCTTTATTGTACGCTATTGGTTTATGCCATCCAAGGTAGAGTATTAAACTAATAACAAACAAGATCAGCGAATGCTTTTTTTTTTATATTTATTTAACTGCTTTATATAATCGAAATGGGCACATTTTAAAATGTGAACGTTGATTTACATGAATAATCTTTAATGTGGAATTTAATATAGTGAGGTTTCGTTAGTTTTGCAATTTTTTTTTTTCGTTCACTCCTGCAATCGTAACAAATGGTTTTGTTTCTTCAAGGAGTTTGAGAAATCTTAAGAAGTATGGAAAGAAGGTCACTTTATGTACTTCAAGAGAAATGACTTAATCTTAATATAAAAAAAAATACCAGCTGTGCTAAGTTTATAATAAACTTATAAGATCCATTCAAGAAACCAATACAGATCTTATTATTCCAAGAATTGGTAGTATGCGTTGAACATGCTAAGTTGCTAATAAACTTAGCATTATTTGTGTGTAGAGCAGTGGCGCACCCAGAGGAGGGGGGAACCCTGGTTCCCCCAAAGAAAAAAGGAAAAAACACTAGAAAATTTTCCAGAAATCTTTTCCTAATTAAAATTAAATTTTTATTTTATTTATGTTGTGTCGTGTCTTCTATTTCTGTACTACTTATAAATTAGCAATCATTACAGATGCTAGTGTGTATTCTCAAATCGTCTATACAACTAGCCCCCCCCCCCCAAAAAAAAAGATTAAATCCCGAGTGCGCTACTGGTGTAGAGGGGTGTAATTTTTTAAGATAATAAGTAGTGCGTAAGTATTATATAATATATCGGCCACAACAAAGAATTTATCGAGGATGTATTTAAAATATCTACAAATTTTACAGTTTTTCTGAAATGTCCGATCACAATCAATGTTAACCACTTATTTCTTGATCTGAACTATTTTTTTTTCCAGTTTTTTTTTGTCATAACGTCAGTTGTGCAAATTCTGTTGAAAGCGCCGAGTTAAGTGGGTTGTATATTTTTGAAGAGAAAAAGTATTTTCCTATGACACCCAGATGATTTTACTAACTAAAACAAAATCTGAGATTTAGACCCTACTATTCTGTGTGATTTGATTTGCTTATTTAGTATATACCGCATTTCATGGGATGACCGAAACATCACTTGCAACACACGGATCGCTTTAACCACAACATAATGTTGATTCTAGAGAAATGCCCATTGTGTCTTCTCATCTCAACCAGATCGTCATTGTGCGATAGTTTCCTGCTCCTCATTTAATGCTCATACACGTTTTTAAAACATTTTTTACTGTTAATTAATTCTCCATAGAATGCTTGTGAATAATGACTGTCACCTAATGTAGTCCTGTTGAATTACTTTCAGAATCGGAAATGTTTTTATCTCAATACGCACGATTGCTTAAGCTTTTGTTATTCTCATTATATTCATATGAATGCACGTCACCTATACTGGATGGATTTTGATTAAATTTCAGATAAATTATGGTGCGATCGTGTCATTGTGCAATAATACTACCGTATTGTTTTACAGCTAGGTTTAGGATTATTAGTTTCTTCATGTAGCGATAATTTTGAGATTGCAGCAATCACATAAATAGGTTATTTCCTTGCCACCTTTTGTCTGTGATTGATTAACTCAAAGTAATGAGGTTTTCTGCAAAATAGTTTGTCTGAATTAAATGGTGACCATTTTTTCATTGTATATAAGACTGGCCAACTATTTTTATACTCGCGCCTTGATACGACTTGAAGATAAGATTTGAACAAACTTTGTCGAAACCGATTTCTGCAATACTATGCAAAAATAACAGTTTAAACCTTATCAAAGAATTTTGTATATATGAGCAAGGCACTTGTTTTTTATAATTAAAGTTTAATACTGAAGTCATTTTCGATAATTAAGAACAATGTTTAAAAACCCTATCGTTTTTATAACCTAAAATGATCTACAAGAAATTAAAATATTTTTGCATATCAAACATTTCTCGGTTTTTCACTCAATCAGTATATTGCTGTTTATTGCCTATTTTTTTTCGAGTAATAAAGTCCTGGAATTTAATTTTTAATTATCTGAACATTTTTAATCCATTGCGATGTACTGTGTTTTGGTTCGATATTGAAATTTTCATTGACATGTGTTCCTTCGCGAGTGCTAAATATTGTAACTAAATAGAAGCAATATCCAACATCTTTTGATTTAGCTATATTTACTGAAAATAATCTACAAAAAAGCATTTTAAGTTCAACACTACAACAGTAAAGTCTGAAATGAAAATATTAGTTCCAAAAACAAATTATTGCAACAACAGAAGTAAATCGGCCGTTAATAATAAAATAATAGAATAGGGAAATCGTTTTTAAAGATCATGATGTTTTTTTGATTTCAAAATTCTTCTAGTCTGTATAATGTAAGCTTTCCACAGGTACATGGAATCACGTATACGTATATCTCATGATATTTTTCATAGGGAATGTGTTATCAGAACTGCTTTAAATCTCTTCACGCCCATGAGAGTTCGATATCGGTCTAAATGTTGATTTGCTTTAGGAACTGCGCTGCATGTCTTGAAACTTCCGATGTAGAGTGAAGAACTGATACCATTTTATAATATATTTTTGTAATTGTACAAGTTGGTTTCTCAGAGAAGAGTATAATTTATTTAGTAACTTTTCGAATAGTTATTTTGAAGCAATTGGTGAAATCGAAGAATAAGTTCATTTTTTTCCCCACCATATTTATTCTTGAAGTGTTTTTTAAGGTTGCGATAATTGAACTTTTGTTGATGAGTTCTAGCAATTTTCAGTTATGTTTTGTTATTTTTTTCATTAGAACATAAAAAAAGGAAGTTTATTTGTTTCAAATTTCCAGAGTAAACAAATTCCTCTTGTTTTTTTTTAGTGTTTGGCTACCATACGCATGATTTTGACTGTAGTTTGAGACAGCAAATTTTTCTGTATATAAATTGGCGATAGGAGGCAATAGCGGTGAGCCAATTACTAAACCGTATTTCTGGAAATAACTTTCTAAATAAAGGAGGGTGAATTGAAGCCCATGTTGGAAAAGATCTGTGGTGTCAAGAGGTTAAATCAAAGATACTAACGGATTTTTATTAGGAAAAATATTTGAGTAATGGCCACGTTATTAGAGAATTAGTTAGGAATAAGATTCAGAATTGGGTTGATAACAGAAAAATACTTTTTGGCGGCTAGCATGGATTTACTAAAGGAAGATCATGCTTTAGCAACCTGCTTACTTTTTATAATAAAGTGACAAATGCGTTGGATAAGGGTGTTGCATATACAGTGGTATATTTAGATTTTGCAAAGGCGTTTGATAAATTGCCACATGACAAGCTGGTAATTAAATTGGAACGGATGAGGCTGAACAGTAGATTGGTTCGCTGGATTGGAAATTGGCTGTCTGATAGGTATCAGCGAGTTGTCTATGGAGGAGCGATATCCCAGAAGAGGAAAGTTACTAGTGGTGTACCTCAAGGGTCTGTTTTGGGTCCATTGCTGTTTAATTTGTATGTAAATGATATCTGGAGAGGTCTGAATGGTGATGTGCAGTTGTTTGCAGATGATGTAAAGTTGGGGAGAGCTATCAGGAGTAGTGTGGATGCTGTAGCTTTGCAAGAGGACTTGAATACACTGGCTGAATGGGTAAATAAGTGGGGATGTCAATTCAATGTTTCAAAGTGTAAGGTTTTGAAATTTGGAAAGCAGAGATGGGATGTAAAGTACACAATCGGTGCAAATATCTTGGTAGAGGAAATGAGAGATCCAGGAGTGATTGTAGACAAGGACCTAAAATTTCGGGGACATTTTACTAAAATAGTGAAGACAATACAGCGGATAATGGGCATGATGCGGAGGACATTGACTTGTAGAAGTAAGGATGTTATGGTTCCTTTGTATAGGGCTTTGATCAGGCCACATATGGATTACTGTGCACAGATCTGGTCACCTGGTTTTCAAAAAAAGATGAAATTGCATTGGAAAAAGTTCAGAGGCGATTGACTAAGGTGGTTTGTGGTCTCTGGAATGTAGAGTATGAAGACAAATTGACAAAGCAATTTACAGAAACTGGTGAATAGAAGGAGGAGGGGGGGATATGATTGAGACATATAAGCTGTTAAGAGGTTATTACTAGATTAATGTCGGGGAGGTTTTGCACAGAATGGGTGAGGATAGCAGGAGAACAAGAGGTCATTCCTGGAAGCTGTATAAGGAGGGTGTGAGCAAGGGAGTGAGGAGCAGGTTTTTTGCATGGCGAGTGGTGAGTGATTGGAATGCTTTGCCCGAGAGTGTGGTGTGTGCAGAGACAGTGAATATATTTAAGGCACAGTATGATAAACTGCGTGTATAACAGTGGACCTCCCACGATGAGTCTTTGACTCCATGGAGGTTTTATAATAATAATAATGACCACGTTTAAATTGGCTAAATATGACGGGTGGATATGAATGTCCGCTAACTCGACACAAAAGGAGTTGCTTTTATTAAGGACTTTTGGCGCCCAACGTGGTTCTGGAGAAGCTTGGATAAATATTTAAAGAGTGCAAGTGGGTGATTTATGGCACATACTGTTGAGCTTTTATGTATATTGGTGTTTGAGATATACTTCTGGCACAGCAGATAATCTAAAAGTGATTTATATAGCGAAACGACAGTGGAAATTGCTTTAAAAAATTAATCGGCATATGTATTGTATAATATATATAGAACTCTTTTTAATTCTACAAAAAGAAAAGCGTTTAAAAACAATCCCGTTACCTGCTCGGATGAAATCTTTGCTATCCGTAAAGGATATTAATTTTTTAACCAAAATGAAATAGAAAGCTCGATATAATCTACAAAAATCATTTAAGAACGATACTGGAACATATGAAAAGGTTTATATTCGTGTTATGATAACTATTGTATATTATGAATGGTTGATGAATACTACCAATACTTACTTTCTCGTGCGCATGTCAAATACATCAAACTACAAAAGTTTTTTTTCACCAGTTTTGAATATTTTAGAAACTTATTCAATTTTATTTCCTATTTTTAATGATTGTTTTACCTCTGCTTTTTAAAACGATCAAAACTCATGAGATAATCACAGGCATTTTTTTTTTTTAAATAATGCTACGGGAATGTTGCATTTCTCCCGCTGTTTTATATGCATAAATCTGACCGATCAAATTTGTAAACGTAAAATCCTATTATTAGTAGTCAAGTACAATATTTGATTTGAAATCAGTCGTCTTGGAGAATTATCCCCTGAATATGGTCACTTCGTAGCGCGTTGTAATTGATTTTTGTCAGTTGAATGTGTAACTGTTGCATAAATCCTCGAGAAACGCACAGTCAGGGTGTCCACCCCATAACGATTCATGAGAACATTAAAGCAGTAAATTTATTTATTTTTTTTATACAGGAAACTAATACCATCGATTGAGATAGCACACTATCTGAAGAACGGTTTTGCTTTGGAAAGTCGGCATTTTTCCAACAGTCAAGCATTGAGGAAACAGCATGTACGTTATTTGATGCCGGACAGTTTTTATTTATTTATTTATACGGATACATATAAGCTTATACTTCGCTGAATAAGCTCTCATCCCAGTTCTGATGTTGTTCGTTTGATAATCAGTTAAGAGCAACATAAAAACTTGATACTTTTTCCTCTCAATCCTTTTAATCAAAAACGTGCAATTTAACTGATTACATTTGTCCAGTAATCAGTTAAATAAAAATAAAATGACGTCCAATCTTTCTGATTAGACACGCTCGTTACACAATCAAAGGACGAGTCTCTTCATTGGAAAAACACTGAAACTCGATCCCAGGAAAGACGCAAAGATTTCTTGACGCTTTCAACCGAAACTGGGAAAGATTTGTCTTTCCACAAACAGAAAAATCTGACAACGCATGTAATTTGCATATTTGACACTTCGTGGCTTTAACAGCAGCGCTAATCTAAATGAGTCGTGAGTTATTATTCTCAAATACGAAAAAAAAAAGATAGAAACAGATGCAAAAATTGCATTTTATAGAGTTCTTTAAAGAAATGTTATTAGAAGAACTGACTAATTTCTATTTATTTATTTTTTAATATCTGTCCCATATACGAGAGGTTTCAAAACTTGCATCAATAACTGACGAGTTGATCTTTTTCTCTTGTTAAAATGTATATAAAATTTTAGATGATCATTCTTAAAAGTTCAATGACCCAGTTTTATTCGTCACAAATATCAGAATCGGATTTCAGATCGTTGTCCGTCTATGGTGTTTAAAGATTGATTAACAAATTGTCTTCGATGTTAGGAGTAAAAATGTGCTAAAATAAATATTGGAATATCGGTTAATATTCTTTTGATTATTAAGCGATATTCCCTTTTATATTGGTTAATATTGGAAAAACTGTTAATATTCTTTGAATTTCAATAAAACAATGTCATATTATTTCTTTATTTTGTGCTACTTACAAAGCTTCTTTTTTTAAATAAAAGTCAATCAAGCAACATTACCAGAAAATAAAGTTCATACGGCTTCTACATGAATTAAAGAAATTAATATTATAGAATATCAAGGACAGAATGAACTTGACAGTGGTGAACATACCGTACCTGACAATACATTTTCAAATTTAATTAGTTGACAAATATTTTATTAGTTAATTCATTTTTTCAAAAAAATCTGAAGGAGAGTTAACCAGTCTCATTAGGGAGGTAAATAGTTTCGAATATGCTAAAAACATATGTAATTATGTTATGACATTGTAACATAACATAAATAATTTTCTATCATTTTGTCAATAAAATGATTCGACGATCTAACTATAGTAAAGATATCAAATCCATACCTTTCGTGTGTGAGAGCCACATTAAAAAAATAATAATAATAAAATCCGTCCATTATACACGGGGAATAACAGATAAAACAATTCCGATAATGTTCTTCGTCTTCTTTGAAAGTACCTGAGAATTCCATTTAAAAAATGATTTTCAAAAAATTGCACCGATTTAGTTCAGAGTTAACTGCACTTATTCTAGTTATTCAAGGATGTGATTTGCATATCAAATTAACACTATTTTGATTAATAATTTTTGTAAGGAATGTGACACACTCAGAATAAACTCTAGATCCATATGATATTAATGCGTAAACAGTTTTTCTTGTCTTGTATTCGAAATACAGTAAGTCCTAGAATATTCTCGTAAAGTAGAGAAATGGCTTTGCAGATAGTTATTTGTTTTGTTGTTCCGAGAAGATGACGCATGAGCTGAGGTTGATTTTGTTGCGTCGTCATGCAGCGAATGCGAGTATTCCGTTTCGGGAAGGAAACATAAATCTCAAGTTTCTCCCGGAAAGTTTTCAAGTTCTTGTTTCATTTGTATGAACGGAAGAGTAAAGGTAATGCAATCAAGTTTTACTCCCAGACACACCCAGTAGACGGCCATTAGCTGGTTCATGGCATAGGTTTGTACTGTTTATCGTCTGAGTTTCTTATTTATGTCAAATGGGTGGCGGTTGAATACACAATTAAAACCAAATGATCTGTTAAAGGTTTGAATGTTCACTATGAGACCATTTCTTTTGAATTTTTCCCCCTTTTTTCTTCTTCCTGTGGGATTATTAGCCGTCTGAATCCCACATTGATAGTTTAAAATCAATAAAAATATCAGTGACACTTTAATCATAATATTATTGCGAATGGTAGAAATATGTATGCTAAAAGACGTGGAAACATGTTTAGGAACACAACTAGAATTTTTTTGTATTCATTAGATAAAGTTAATTATTTGATCTGTTTAAATTCGGAAAAATTGAGCTTATTCCGATAAAAATGTATTAATTTCGAGGAGTATAAGTCTGGTAATAAGAAAAAAAAAAGCACACATTGTAATACCAAAAGCAGAAATATAAATCTTTATGATAATATTTACATTTTTTAAATAAATTCTTTAAGAGAACACCCAACTGGAAATGTGACGAAAACTTCTAGTTTCAATCGAGGCAAATTTAATCTATTATAGACGGAATGAAAGAGTGACTGCAAAACGAACACTTCAGCATTGAACTATGGATATACAGTATTTAGACCTAAGGTGGCATCAGAAGAAACTCCATAGCCCAATTGGTTTCGACGAAGCTGTTTGCCTGGAAACACTTGGGTTCGTATAGCAATCATGAAAAAACAACCCGGAGGAGCACAAACAAAGATATAATTAAAGAAATGTAATTACTTATATATTAACCGCCCCATTTATTCTTAAATTAAGGTTACGAAAGCTATCTGGGAAGCGATTCATATAGTCACTATATGAAAAATCATTTCAGCGATTTTTTTTTTTTTTTTTTTTTTTTTTTTTTTTTTTTTTTTTTTTTTAGATGTAGTCATTTTTCTCTCCATGCCTTCTTGAAAGCAGTCTTCAGGAATCAAAAGTTTCATAGTTCAGATCATTTTGATGTTTCTCGTTTGTTGAATCTCTTAATAAAATTGTTATACTTTTAATATAAGCATAAACAGCACATTTCTTGCTAAATCACATGACGCGGGTGGATATAAACTAGGATTGTTTGATGCAGTCGACATACGTTTAGGGTTTTAGGGACTCATAACTTTGTACGCTATAGTTGCCAGTATTCAGCACAATATTTCAGAGTGGGATATTGTGCTGAGGACAACACTTATCCTCTGACTTGTTGACTATGACTTTCGCATAATTCTTTAGGTTCTAGGACACAACAAACCCCCACCACAGAGATTATAATCCTCTGGAAGGTATAAAGCCTAAGTCAAATTTGTTAAATATTTGCTAACGTCAAATAATATTGACAACCTTATACCTTCATTCTTGCTTAATTCCATCTTCCCATCAATATTTGGCTAAATTACTCAGATCGCAATGACCATTTCCTCGAATATCAGTAGGCAGCTTGATTTAAATTCCAGTTGCCTCGAATATCAGTAGGCAACTGGATTTAAACTAAAAATCCAGTTGCTTTTATATTTGATTAGCTGCCATACATTTTTTTGTGCTAATGAAAACTTGTAATTCCTTTCATGGGATATTTTAAATTTGTATTTTTCGCTAGATTATATATAATATAGTACACAACAAACCTTCCACCACAGGAGATAGTCGGATTGACGACAAAGAAAATGAAAAAATTACAAAGTATCGCGATTTGCAAATCGAAGTTGAACGAATCTGGCAAAAGAAAACGAAAGTTTTCTCCATAATAAAAGATGCTTTAGGCGCCATCCCTAAAACACTGAAAAAACATCTAGAAGCACTCGAGTTAGATGGATTAAAAATTGGGTAGCTGCAAAAGGCCGCTTTGTTCGGCACAGCTTTCATTTTCAGAAAGTATTTCCACAACTCATAGGCCCTTGGGTAGGACTCGAATTAGTGGCATATAACCTGCCTTTTACTTAAGACTGAGGAAGCAAATCAAGCTTTGATGAATATTATATATATATATATATATATATATATATATATATATATATATATATATGGTGGTATGTTAAGGTAATAGTACCTGCTGTTTAATCATCGGCATTAACATTTCTACTGTTTGATTGCACTCAGAACATCGAAGACCACATCGTTTTTGATTAGTTTCGATAAGTTTTTATCGAAACTTGGTCAAAAACGATGTGATCATTTGAAGTACAACTAAACTTTAGTTGTTTTTTTATTTTGTCACTTATTTGTCTAGGTTTTCATTGGTTATAACAACAGGTTTCCTAAGTACATTATCGGGGACTCGCGCGCGCGCACACACGAGATAGCAAAAAAAAATAACTTCAGAAAGCAATTGGATTAAGGTAGTTGCATACCACATGCATTTCAGGTCCATTAAACTCTTTGATCTCAGTATAGAATCGGACAATTCACTTGAAAAAAAAGTGTAATGAATGATTACCCGTCATAGATAGGATACGAATCCAGGTCTTTCCAGTAGAAGGTCTAATGTCATAACGGTCTTCGTGACCGTCAATGAGATGGCATCTTAGAAAAGAGTGTGACTGGTTCAGAATTAGAGCAAGACATTTAAGAGAGTGAAGGAAATGGATAAATGGATGTCTGTCAATTACAGTGGCGCACTCAGGATTTAATCTTGGGAGGGGGAAGGCAAGTTGAGTAGACGATTTGAGAATACACATTACGCATCGCATACAACCTATGACTGAGCATCTGCAATGATCGCTAATTCATAAGTAGTATAGAAATAGAAGACACGACACAACAAATAATAAAAAAAAAAGAATGTTAATTAGGAAAAGATTTTAGAAAAATTTTCTAATGTTTTTTTTCTTTGTGGGGCGGGTCCCCCCTCCCCTCCGGGTGGGCCACTGCCCAATTACGTATATGTATATGTGTCATCTGATTTTTCTAATTTGAGGGGGGAAAAGCTCTACTATAACCGTCTGAGACCGGACTGAACTTGAAAAGAAACTTTACAAATTGAATTGTAAAGTTTCTTGTTGTTTACTGAACTATTATCATAGGATGCACTTCTCCAAGGAAGCGCATTCATGGAAATCTTGACATCACTTGACAAGATGGAAAAATCACGGTTGAGAAGTTTTCGTTATTTTTGGTTTCTAAAAAGAAAAAACACCATTTTTCATTATTGAGATTTTTTGAAATGAACAAACTGAAAAATGGATAAACTATCGAAGAAAAAGAAATAACTCATTGATAGAGGGATTAAAATAGTTCTAATTATCATACAACGAGATTTATTTATTAATAATAGTTAACTATTATTAATAGAGAAATAACTATTATATATTTAAATTCAAAATAGTAAATTCATAATACAGTACACACAAAGATTTCACATGCACATGAAAAGGACGAATATATTTTTCATGTATTATGATAATGAAATCTTCTGTGCTTATGTACTGCATTATGAATTTATTATTCCAAATTTAAAATATCATCATCAAATTCCTGCCATGTACCCTCAAGGGGTGTAAAGGATATGATAATACTACATGAAAAAAATTACATCATTACTAACTACCTATCTACAATTTTCCTCCAAATCAGTTTGTTACTTGTCAAGACTCCAACATTATCAGATCTTATATTTCTATCGTCTAAGACACTTTGTACCGTATCAATCCACCTATATCTTGGTCTTCCTCTGGGTCGTTTTGCTGACAGGTTGGCAGCAAAACGACCCAGAGGAAGTTTTGCTTTGCTAATCTTTCTTCGCCCATTCTGTTTAAGTGACCATACCACCTGAGATTAGCTCTGCTAACGCATTCCTGGATGTTGACAATGTCAAGTTCTTTCCTAATATCCTCATGTTTAATATGATATGCCATTGATGCCATCTGTTCACGCCTCTAATCTTTCTCAGGACTCGCATATCTGTGGTCTCTAGTCTTTGGCCAAGTGTTTTACTTCTGACCCAGCTCTCAGATCCATAAGTTAAAACTGGTTTGAAAACTGTCTTATACAGCTAATTTAGTGTTCCGACTAATTTCTCTTTTATTCCATATGAATTTATTCAGTTGACTTCCTACCATACCAGCTTTGCTGATTCTGTTGTCTATTTCTATATTTAATTTACCATCTTCACTAAAAATCGTGCCTAAATAGCTGAAATGTTATACTTGTTCCACAGGTTCTCCATTCACAACACAGTTGGCATTTCAATGATTCTGCCTATTTTCATTGTCTTTGTTTTTTTTATTGCTGACCTTCATACCATATCTATTACAACAGCTATTCAATTTAGTCAGGGAATCTTGCAGACTTGTAGCGGATTTATTTAGAAGTATAACATCATCCGCATAAAGCAAAGAGCTGACATCACCATCTCCAATTTTGATATCATGTTTAATACCACTTTCCTTCATAATATGATCCATATAGATAATGAATAACAGAGGGGATAATGTACATCCTTGTCTCACACCAGATTTAACATTAAACCATCTTCCTGTACTTCCTTTAATTCTACCTGCTGACTTACAACTCAAATAAAGACTAAGTATTGCGTGATATAATGCCCCATTGACACCATATAACTGCAGCGTATTGAATAGCTTCTCTCTTGGCACCTTGTCATATGCCTTTTCCAAATCGACAAAACTTAAATACAGATCTTTGTTATATTCCCATGCTTTCTCGACTATTTGTCGTCAAGTGAAGATCTGATCCTGACAGCCTCTATTTGGCCTGAATCCAGCTTGTTCTTCAACAAGCTTTTCTTCCACAATTCTTCTCAACCGTTTCTCAAGTATACTTGCATAGATCTTGCCAGGAGCACTCAGTAGGGAAATACCTCTGTAATTCTCACATTCAGTTTTATTTTCCCTTTTTATGTATGGGTACAATGAATGCTCTACTCCAATCATTGGGAATTCGTCCCTCTGTCCAGGCTTTCTGAACTATGCAGTGCAGCCACTGTAAGACTCTTATACCACCATACTTCAGCATTTCTGGTCGAATATCATCTACCCCCTGCTGCCTTGCCACATTTCAAGCCTTTGATGGCGTTTTCTACTTCAAGTATGGATATGTATTCCTGACTGCATGCCTGCTCAGTATTTTTTACCACTGTGCTGTCATCACTGCTTGTTTCATTTAGCAGTTTTTCAAAGTAATTACTCCATTCTTCAAGGATATCTTTTTCTCCCGTTTTCATGTCACCTTTATCATCTCTAACTCCTTTTACAGCACTCTTTTCTCCATTCCTAAGCTTCTTCAACAACCTCCAGAATATTTTGCCACCTTCTTGATATTTATTTTCTATATTCTTGCCAAAGTCTTCCCATGACTTTTGTTTAGCTAGTTTTACACACTGTTTAGCTTTCTTACGTTTGTCTCTGTATTCTCTAAGAGCACAAGCTGACTTATTTGCCAGGAACTTTTGATATGCTTTCTTCTTTTCCTTCACTGCCTCTTTAACTTCCTGTGTCCACCAGGGAGTTCTGATTTTTTCATCCTTTCAGACAACCTCACCACATGACTCTCTGGCAGAATCAATCAATGTTTTCTTCAGCGTTTGCCACTGAAACTCCAAGGTTTGATTCCTGTTCTGAAACTCTTTCAATTTTTCTTCAATAATCTTTGTGTATTTTAGTCTACAGTTCACATCTGAGAGCTGCTCAACTTTTATTCGCTTTAAAACTTTCTTAAATGTTATTCTTTTCAATATGAAATTCAATTTTATCCTGCTCAAGACTAAATAGTGATCACTTCCAATTTCAAATCCTCTGTGCACTCTGGTGTCCTGCACCAGGGAGAAAACATCACTATCAACAATAACATAGTCAATGAGACTTTTCTTATTCCTTGCCTCTTCTCTCCATGTGAATTTAATATATGTGTGTGTTTATTTCATAGTTATTGGGGATTTGTTAGTTGATTTATTGATGGTAATATTATAATTTCCACTCCGAATGGACAGATGTTTTTTAAAATCGAAATTCGGTATTTGGAGATAAAAGTTTTTGATTTTCATTCTGGTTTCTGACGAACCACTTTGGGGGAAAATTTTGCAAACGATTTGAAATATTACAGAATAATAACGTAACTCTGGATGGATAGGTGGAATTGAACAAGTTTCAGTAATCTCAATTTCAGTTGCAATCAGACAATTTTTGTACTATCTTGCGCGAACAATTTGAAACGGAATAATATTACATGTTAGAAATCATAAACTGTCTAAAGTACGAGTACAGTTAGCCAAATAGGTTAATTGTGGCGAAAAATGACATCATTACAAAAATGCTCGTGAAAACACTTTTATGCTTGTTTTCATTGCTCGCGTACTGTTTCAGGTTTCAAGCTAATGAATAACAATCTGCAATTGTATTATTCAACTACATGAACGTTTTTAAATATGACATATTCTGTGAGTGAGTGGATGGTCTTCTAGGCTATATTCACGAGTGCCAACTACTATTACTGAGCGAAGAAATCCATGATAAAAATTCGATGCGAGCAATATATTTGTGCATTCAAATTGTACAGATAATTGCAGCACGCACGCGTACTTGTTATTTCTGACAGTGTAAGAATCCGATGTTCTCTCTGTTTTATTTATCCAATTTCACTTCTAGCGAACTTCCCGCTCTCCTTCCCTTCGTTGGCAACTTATAAATTATCAGAAAAAAAGTATGAATAAATTTTATAATATTAATATATAATAGTCTTAAATGATATTTTCTCAATAGTAATATTTTGAAATTTACTTATTGCTGCTAAAGAAAATCCTGGTTAGGAAAAACAAAGTGGGGGGGGGGAGAGAAGTAACGGAGCACCTATCTGGTTTCCTTCTGCCCACATTTGTTTTGAAAAACTTGATAATAATTTTAGTAAACTGTGATTGATTCTTCTTATTATTGTTCTTGTTATTCTTAGCTAACTCTTAATTTTAGCAGCTTTAAAAGATCAGATTTACCTTTTTTTTTTAAATTTCAGATTTCATTGATCCATGGCTGATGGTCTTTCACAGAGGAATCCGTCTACGTTGGGTACTCAGCCAACAGAACTTACATATACTGAGCTGTATCCTGTATCTCCTCTTAGAAAAAGGAAGAAGTTAGACAATGCTTCTGTGTCAGTGTTATATCAGGAATCAGTTATTACCTGTGACCAAATTCCTAGCTCATGCCAGAGAAATGAACCAAGATTTGTGCAAGAACAACGACGATTATCTGTATCGAATACTCCAGATCATCCAGTTAGCTTGTCTCAGACAATGAAAGATAAAAAACGACAAACGATTATGACAATGAAATGGTAAAATATCTTTATTTGAGCAAAACTACTTCTTTAAGTAGAAATATTTTTGCTATTTTCTAAATAAGTTAATTGATAAATCAAATTTTGCGAAATTTGTTTTAACTATAAAATCATTTATGATGAGATATGAAGCAGGTGACTAATTATTGTTTTTTTTTTTTGCTAACTATAAACGGCTGACTGCAATTTCTGTGAAATCGGAATTCATTGGGTTGAACATTAGCCAATTAATATTAACCAGTTTTTGTGATTTGGTTTCCGAGATTAAATGTTCATCGATATTTAATTTCGTATATAAAGAAAGTTATTTTTATACAGTTCTGCGTATAAAAGACTGGAAATTAATCAAAATCAATGAGATCGCAATGGTAAAGGCAAATACTTAATTATTAGTGAAGCTTCGTGTAAATTAAATTCAACTAAAAATCGCATATATAACTGATGCGTTTATCTTCCAGGTTAGACGAGAATTACTCTGCCTGTGATGGAGTCTGCCTGCCTCGAGGTATCGTGTATGAACATTACTTGGATTTCTGTCGCAAAGAGAAGTTGGAACCTGCTTGTAAAGCTACATTTGGAAAGGTCTACAATAATAATAACTCACAGTAAAATTAATTTTATTATTATGTGTTTGTATTAATTGATATTGTAATTTTTTATTTTTTATTTTTTTTTTATTTTGCGAAATAAAAACGAACACATTGGTTATTTAAACCAATTTTGATTTTTGTGAAAATCTACAGAAGAAATTATATAATCCACATAAAATTTTAAATTTCGTCCAACTTCCGAAAGCAAATATAATTTTTAGTTGAAAAATGTATTTTATTTGTATTGTAGAAAAGCTGTTTGTAAAAATTTTTAAAGCACATTAAAATTAAGATAATTATAACATATTGTTTTATTTTGTAGGTGATCAGAACAACATTTCCTCACGTGACATCCAAACGACTTGGAGCAAGAGGCCATTCAAAGTGAGTAATCGACTCTTGAAATAAGTGATATTTCAGCAGCAAAAATTTAGTTTCTCAGTCATTATAAATGTCGTATACTGTATTTGCATCCTTATTAACTTAATCAAAATATTTTTTATTATTACATCTAAACAAAAATTTAGCCACTTCAAAGGTATTCGGTATCTAAAAACGTTAAACCTGGAAGTCGTCTGCTTGCATAACTTTTCGGCGAGGGGCGCTGCATATTAAAATAAATTAGTGCTCGTGTAACAGGAAGTAAAATATATTTTACATATATATTTTTCAATTTTCTTTAAATTAAATTTATTGCTCCGAGTCAAACGTTAAATGCTACTGAAAATTCAAAATGAAAATTTCTTCCTAATTTTTCCTTTGCATTACTCATTACTGCACATATTACTGCATTACTAACTAAATGCGAATTTTTAATGCTTACTATGTTTTTGCTAGGTATATTAATTTTTTTTCGTAGAACATTTGGAAGAAGAAAGAAAGAAGAATATTTTTAAGCTGATATTTCACGTTTTTTAATTACCATTTTTATATATACTATCTTTCTTTTTATTACTCTTCTCTCTTCTTCTACGCGTTATTCCCACTTCCTATGCAGGGTCCGCGTGTTACTTTAGATGCGACTCCTTGTTAGTACTACTCCCAACCGACCCGTCGCCTGGTCTGCCGCTGGGGGGATATATTTTTGACTGTAGAGGCGTATGTTCACGGAGCCGGTTTGCCTGTTTGCGGGATGAAAAACGTCAGATAAACTGGCGGAAAAAACCCTACTGACCGCGCCCAAGACCGGCTAACTTGGCTATGCCTGAGGAAGATCCTCAAATTCCTCACGTCTACAACGGGAATCGAACCTGGAACACTCCTTCCCCAGGCATATGGTTGCGAAGCGCAAAGCCACTAGGCTAACCGCGCGGTATCTTTCTTTTTATTACTATTTTTATAAATTTAACTCCCTACAGAGTTCAATTTTTTTCCCCTATTCTAATATTTGATAAATTTATATGCTGAACTATTACATTGTCAAAGTCCAGTTGTTATTATTTGGATGCATTCATGGAGTTCTAGAATTCTTCATGGAATTTATTTAAATAACTATTACAGTTTCTTACAAAAATATGACATAAACTGACAGTCTCTCATGATTCTCGGTAGTGAATGGAAGAAACTTTAGTCTAGTGGTATCCTAACTTGGGCTCCGCGGCCGCTTCAGGAAAATAAAATAAATAAAAATTGAATGAAATCAAAGAATAAGAAACCAAAAAGTAGAATCCATCACTTCACAGTGAATTTTCATAACGATAACATTGTGATTTCTTAGCGATTTTTCCGCGAGTTTTCTGTGCGTTTGACCTCTTTGTGAGTGTTTAGTTGTGTAGTTAGTAAGTGTTCATTAATAAAGTGTTGTGTTTTGTTCTACTCGTACGTCCGAACTATTGCGATACATTTTCCAGTAGAAAAACGTTACATTATTGATTGACTCAGGTGCTTTTATTGGTTTTCAAGTAGGTAAGTATTTGTATTTTGTTATAAAATGTTTATTTGCTTTATTTTGTATTCTGGGTTATGAAAGATTAAGTCGGTTATTTTCATATTCCTGTGTGATTTTCTCTTAGGCATGGATCGCTGGCTTCAAACAGGTACTTTGAAGAAAAAAGATGTTACATTTGAAAAGGAGGACAAACCAGCAGCTCACTGCATCATTTCGCCAGATGAGCCAATGACCAAAAAAAAAAGATAATAACCTAGCAATGCACTCCAGCGTTTGTTTGTCAAAAGAGCTTTCCGCAAAAGAAGCAATTTCTGAATCTGCGGCGCCACCTCAATCATTGTTTGCAAAACGTGACGGAAATGGGGCAGTGGGGGAAATACCTCTCAATAAAAAACGAAAATACGAAGAAAGTTACTTGAATATGGGATTCAAAAAAACAAATGATGGTCGGCCTCTCTGTGTGATTTGCGGAAATGTGTTGACCAACAGTTCCATGTTTCCTGCTAAACTGCGGCGTCATTTCGAGGGAAACCATCCCGAGTTGAAAGATAAACCATCTGGTTTTTTTCCAAGAGGAAGTGCAACGAAATTTTGGCTTCACAGAAAACTATGACAACACTTGCTAAAACCAATAATGAAAAAGTACTGGAAGCTTCCTACCTAATAAGTTACCGTGTAGCTCGAGCTGGTGAAGCTCATACCATTGCAGAGACTCTTATTAAATCTTGTACAATCGATATTGTCAAGTGTTTGCTTGATGAAAAAGCTGCTAAGTTAGTCTCCGACATTCCTTTATCAAATAACACCGTTGCTAGCCGAATCAGCGGTATGGCTGATGATGACGTGAAAGAGACACTTGTCAGTCGCATCAGGTGTACCAAATTCGCACTACAAATGGATGAATTGACTGACGTCGCCGGGTTGGCGGTTTTAATGGTATTTGTTCGTTATGTTTACTTACAAAGCTATCAGGAGGACCTTCTATTCAGACCACTACCAACCGACACATCAGAGGATGAAATATTTAATCTTTTGGATGAATTCTTCTCATCAAATGAAATACCGTGGGAAAACTGTGCAGATATATGCACTGATGGTGCAAAGGCAATGATGGTCACAATGCTGGAGCCATTGCCAAAATTAAAGAGAAGGCAAAGAAATGTAGCAGCAGCCATTGCGTTCTTCCTAGACACGCTCTAGCCGCGAGAAAAATGCCTTCTGAGCTTATGATAGTGTTGTGTGAAGATGTGGGAAGCCACCATGAGTCCCTCCTGCTGCACACTGAAGTAAGGTGGTTGTCTCGAGGAAAAGCGTTGACACGTATGATGGAACTGCGTGCAGAGGTAGCAGCATTTTTGATGGACCATAACGCTCTATTGGCGACGGTTTTAAATGATGAAGCCTGGGTGTGCAAACTGGCGTATTTGGCCGACATTTTTAGCAAAATGAACGAAATGAATCTATCATTGCAAGGAAAAACTGCCACATTTTTAGATGCAAACGCCGAAGTGTCTTCTTTTAAAAGGAAACTTATGTATTGATTGGATTGTGTGGAAAAGGAAGATATCGATTACTTCCCTCTTACAAAAAGCTTCTTGAATGAAAATAACATGAAGATTCATGAAAAAATACAGAAAAATATTGAGGCGCATCTCGAAGCTTTGAAAGACTCGTTTGAACATTATTTTCCGACAGCTCAAGAAAAGGTGCTTTATGACTTTAAATGGGTACTGAATGTGTTCACAAAAAATCATCCAGCTTAAAGTCAGCGGAATACGAGGTCCTCATAGATTTGACATCTCACAGCGAACTAAAAATCGCGTTTCAAAACCAAAGTATACCGGAGTTTTGGCTGCATTTACACGATGAATTCAAAATCTTGTCTGAGAAAGCAAAATTAGCATTGCTGCCTTTCTCAACTACATATCTCTGTGAAGCGGGATTCTCCGCCTATACAGGTACCAAAACAAAATACAGAAGCCACTTAAATGCAGAACCAGACATTCGCCTGCAATTATCATCAATTGAACCTAAAATAAGAAAACTGTGCAAAAAAAAAAAAAAAAATGCTACCACAGGTGTCTCGCTAAACGTTTATACGTTATTTCATATTATGTCTTAATTTAGGCCTACTGTTGCACTACAGTGCACTCGAGTTACACTATACTTAGTAAAATTAAATAGGAATTGTCTTCTATAATGAATAATAAAAATTTCAAATAACAAATAATGAACGAATATGTATTTGAATTGAATTGGAGGTAATGATTAAATTAGAGGAACTGAGTTTATTGTATGGACCTTATTGTAAGACATACATAGACATTGTCTATCTATGTCTTACAATATAAAGATATTGTAAGATATAGGGTAGGCCTAAGGGGCTCCGCCATAGAAATTGATTCTAAAAAGGGCTCCGCGAGTCAAAAAGGTTGGGAACCGCTGCTTTAGTCATTAGAGTTGGAGTAGTTAGGCGATACACAAAAAGAGAAAAGTTAATTGAACATTCATTATTTCCTTCCAAACTAAGGCAAATTTTTGCCTTAGTTTGGAAGGAAATAATGAATGTTCCATAACGTCATAATAGTATTTCCTGCATTCCGTTCTTAACATGTTTGTAACATGTTAAGTTTCATGTGATTTAAGATTAAATAATGAAAAATATTTGCATGGAGATTTTCCGAAGGACTTTTTCATGTGTTAGCATTATGAAAATAAATTTGGAAATTCACCATCCATAGGTTAGCTCCGTCTAAACACAAAAAATACTTTATTTGAAAGACATCTCTCCGAAAGAAGTCTTTCGAGTATGGTGTAAAAAAATAATAGCTACATGCGATGGCCTTATACTGTGTGTGTAATTTAACTGTTATTTTAATAGTATTACTGGTTTCGTCTTCATATCAGATGACTTGCACGTTATTTAGGGTGCAAATATATAGGGAAGAAAAGATTCAGATTTCGGAATACAAGTATAAACATCACTCTAGTTATGGTCTTTACCACAAGAAAGTAAGGATTACCGTTGTTCAGAATAACTACGCATTGCTGATCTCAAGGAGGTTTCGTTTATCCATTAGCAATCTTGTAGCTGTGCAAGTCTCATAGCCTACATTTAGACGGCTAGAATTGGAAATAATTCTGTAGATATATCTTTCTTAGATGTATGATCTCTGAGGTTCCAGTTGATTTCGTTCCTTATAGATGGGTTATTGTTTGGGTCTGTAGAGGAGAACATTTCTCTGACTATCCTCTACAAACCCGATGGCGAGCGAGCTCACGCATATTGCACACAACTTTACTTGTGTGTTTTTTTAACATATTTAAAGCATTTCAGTTTTACTCTTCCTTTTGAAATATTAAAGAGAAAAATAAAAAATGCAGATTAATTTGGAGGACGAGATATTCTTATCGATTTTCACTTCGTGAGTTTTATGAATATTTCAATGCCGTAAGGTAGGTGAACTTCTAATTAGCTATGATTATTTTTTTGCTTTAATTTCCTGCATTCCGTTCTGTTAGCATTCGGATCGGCGGGGGGGGGGGGCTAGAGGGGTGTTATGGGACAGTGGATTTTATTAAGGGATACCTCTTGATGTCGTGATCCCTCATGTATCCAGGGCCGTATTTAGACTTGCTGAGACCCTAAGCTATACAAAACCCAGAGGCCCCCTACTGTTTTAAATTACATCAGCTGGTCTTTTTGTTTTTTTATTTGAGGTCCCGGCAGATTGCGAGGCCCTAAGCTGTACCTTTTTTAGCTTATACGTAAATCCGGCGCTGGTTGTATCGTAGAGGAAGTATCACGACTGGTATTCAAAGGCCGCTGTCCCTTGATCGCTCCTGTATGGTTATCAGTTTTCAGTGAGATATTCAGGTGTTTTGTAACTAATGCAAAACCGACGAAACATTTTAGTCATGATTAATAAAGAAATAAGTCAGAAACAACTTCAACTTGGCAATAAACCTCCTTATTAAAAGCGCGGAGAGTAAATATGAATTATTCTTTTATATTATTATGTTAACCACGCAAGCAGTGCCTGAACATAGTTAAAATGTTTCGAAGCTAAAATCATTACAAAATTTCGGCGTGAATTACTATGATATTGCAGTCACAAATTCTGCCCATAATTTATGTTTTTACTTTAATCAATGATCTTTATGAGCGATTTCTCTTGATGGTTATTCTAAACTGTTTGTTATCATCAGATCTAAGGCAGAAATACAGAATAATTAAGTTTAATAGTTTTTATTGTTAATTTTAAGGAACTATGATGTACTTAAACTCAGCGCAGGTGCAAATATAAACATAACGTGTTTTTGACTCAAATTAAAAACATATTTTGGCCTTAAATGAGTTGTGGCAAACTACTCATCTCTTATAAAGCATCAGTAAGTTATGTTAATAAAGAGGAAGACTTGGCCGTGCCCAAATTTTGAATTCAAGTTTATCTTGTGATATTGTAACGGCACGTGTGGAAACTGTACTGGTCACTAACTATAGAATAACACGTATGCCACAGTAAATAACTTTTTTTTATTATGTAAAGTTTTCTTCTTATGCGTCATCAGTACAACTCGATAGTTGTACTGATGTCTGATGATACATAAGACGAAATATTTACATAATAAAAAAAAGTTATTTTCTGTGGCATACGTGTTATGGATACTCCACTGGTTTCACTATATAAAAATGTACTGGTCAATGTAATGTTATTCTCTACAGTCTACGAAGATTAATGTTCATGGTTTGAAGAGAATAATCAAGAACACTATGTAGTTAATAGCGGTTAACACATCTAAAGAATAATCGATTTTTATTAACTGCTATATATTTATTTCCTGCTACAAGGACATCATCAGTGAGAGAAGAAAAGATCAGTTAACAGTTCAAAACAGACATGAATCACGTAGCAGGTTTTTTACTTATGCACGTCGTCGTCGATATATCACAATTTACTGGGAGATATATAAAATAGTAAACTGTGATTACTTCCCACAACTGCATGGACATGTATTCGAAACGGTTGAGCTCGTCACTAGACACAGTTACCGATCCCAAAGAACTCAGTAACCCTGTCTACTGCCCATGGAAGTATGGGAAGAAGCGTCCAGCATTATTGAATTCTAGAAATTTCATGCAGCAGTGATGTTTTTGGATTCTAATCACCTCAGAAATGCCGTCTTTCTCTCACTCTCTCGCAAAAAAGTCAACATAAGCAGGATATTTGATAAACGACGTACATGCAGAGATAATTTGTCCGTGATGGATAGTAGAAAAGAAGTTTCCGAAATGGTTTGAAAGTGGTCCATAGATTATACTTGCGAAGAACTCGTATTATCTCTTCTGATGCTTCAATCGATACTTCACTTCCATCTAATTATTGAGGGTTATTAACATATAAACACGTCAGGGCAGTTTCTGTGGTTAAATGTAGTATTGACACTGTATTGCGGTCTGCTTGAGGGATGATATTTATCGATAACTTTCTGAATGATGGTTTGGTTATATCCGTTATTAGTCATGGTCAGTTTTATTTCCTTCCAACAGAAGGAAATCAGCAGAACTGGGGGGGGGGCGTTCTTCGGCGATTAGAATCCAAGAATATCAGGACTACATCAGTTTCTTGGAAGCTTGGCCATGCCATTGACACCAGACACAGTTCTTTGGAATCAAATCAAGATTGTACACCGAAATCGATTTAAATATAATCGTCTATTCCTTGGAACTTGTGAAAGTTTACGGTGCCGTCCTAATCTCAACCTTTCTGATTGCATTATTATTATTTCATTTTTGTAAGTAATCACAATTAACGGTTCGTAATTCTGTGTAATAATGAGTGAGTTATGACTCTGTAATATATACAGAGTTCAAATATATTGTATTTGAAACTCTAAAAACTAACGTTTTTTCTTTTTCATATATGCTCCTGTTACTCAGCTATGACCGAGACACATTCGAGTAAACACATGTCTGTTTTGAATGTGCACTGATTTCTTCTTTCCCTGATGTCCTTCTACCAAGGAAGAAATATACCGGAGCTAATAAATTCTATTATTCTTTACATCACGTCAATAACTACGTAACATGTCTGCTACATATGTTCCATTGACACGTAATCAAGAACATCAGTGCAGGATCTAGTACTTGTGATTCTGTGCACGGCGACCAGAAGACATGAGAAGAAACTCCACATCGTTACTTTGCTGCATCCAAACTTGAACAGGTGGGACAATCCACTCAGGCAGAAAGCGCTCTACAGGCAAACTTTATATCCAGAAGTGTCCATTGGAATGGAAAAGCGCGTGGCTTAGTCTTACTTTAGAGGACTACACTTCCATTGGTCGTACTGCAGGTTTGCATGCTTTGGCCTCAATCGATAATGTGCATTTATTTTATGTATATTCCTTGAAAATTTATGGTTTTCAGCTAGCAACATTTATAGGTTACTCTTTTGGCTGCTCGCATCTCCAAACATCTTCTCTAGCATTTGATGTAAGATAAGTCAATCAGCTCCTCCTTCTCCCGAAGAGCATGACTTCTGTCGGTCACGATTTTAGGCCGAACGTCGTAACATTACAATTGTTATCTGTGGGCTGAACTTCCGCGTTTTCAACACTTTGTCAGCTGTGGACTTGTGAATGCTTTTGCTCTGCAATGGTAAGTAGGAATTCTCCCCCCCACACACACCGAATATCATACTTCCATTTTTTTTTTAACCGCTGTTGGCGTTCCATATACTAGTCGTTTGGCAAAACAGATAAACGACTCCTGAGAGAACCACTAATCACTTTTATAAGCCACAATCTACATACTGCATCCTGTTTCTCGCATTCGCAAGTGTTACAAAACTTTTGGCAGTTATTATACTACTCTGGCAGTGCTTTACTTTAAAGGAGATGAAAACAAGGGATTTAGAATGAGTGGATAGGAAGTTCAACTTCCTGCCCATATTGTGACCTTGAAGTTCAAAGGAGATGGTATAAGAGTTGTGAATACCACATAAAGTGATGAGATCGTGAGAACACTCACTGGTAATGACAAATTATTATTCCACTGCATAATTGATTAATTAGGCAATATCTATGGCCACTATGCCAACTTACTTGCTGGAATCGAGGGTGATGAGTCTTTTTTGAAAACAGTTCAAAGGCAACAAAATGAAGTTTAACATTGAGGTTTTAGAACTTCAGCTATGAAGACCGAAGGAATAATTTGAATCTGGGAATAGGAGGGGTAATATTGGGACATAAGATATTAGAAGAACGTACCGGATAGCGGTGTTGCTAGATGATGTGGCCTGCCTATACAGCGCGCATTTATCACAACTCGTCATATAGCGATATGACCTGATATTTGCATTTATTAGATTTACTTTTTTTTTGTCTAAATGTTTTTGTCGCGCTAAATGTTTATCGAATTTCATTTGTAATAATAATAAATCCATAAATCAGAACTGTTATATAATAAATGCCACATACTTAAAATCTTTCGAAAGAATTTTGGGGTCATCGGTCCATATTTTTCATGTTCCTTATTAGCTTTCTTTTGATGAACTGTTTCAAAAAAAGTTTATCCTTTGAATAAAATTATTTGTTGTGCACTTTGCTCTCAACAAATTCATTATCACGACATCTCGTGTACACTTTTTTTTAGGTATCACTATCATGGTATTGGAATCAAAGAGAACAGCGAATATTATCACACTATGTACTCTAGTAAAGGATTAACAAGGTATGTATATTTTTCTTTATAATTAAACTTATAAAGTTTTCTTTTTTTTAATTTATTTATTTTGAACTGGGAGAAAGAAGACTGAATTGTTGGTTAAAATGAATTAATTCAGCAGGAGTAGTGATGAAATTAGCAATGTTCTACTGAATGTAAATGTTTAAGTTCTTAAAATCACATTTCTGTGTTTTAGTTTAATGCTGAGATAATGTGATACAGGATATGGTGATATTTAAAGAATAATATACGGAGTTCAAACCTACAGTTGCGCTGCGGCTGAAGTTTGCTCAATGGTAATTAGAAATTTGATCTAATTTAAATTTAAGAAGACCATAGTGTCAGGATACTGTAGGTATAAACTTCATAATATCAGCGTTATAGTTTGCAGAGCAGCTTTGGACAACATGAGATTCAACTAGCAACTTCTCTCTCTGTGACTGTGTTTAAATTATATCCAGTTACTTTATTACTTCTCAGAGTGCGACTTCAGTCCAGAGTTTAGGTTGCTTGAAAATTATTAGTCAAATGCATAATGGATACTGAGCTTTGGGAAAATTATTATTACTCGATTGACTAAGGTGACTTCGTTTCGCATTCATCACTCATGTTCGCGCCTAACAATTAATTTTACATGTCACAGACTAAGGATACTTAAAAATCAATGGCTAGTAGGAGTGGAATTACAAAGGAAACTAGCAAAAAAATACACCCTTGGCTAATCCGAATTACATAATTATAACGGCTTTCTCTCTCTCTCTCTCACACACACACACACACACTAGATATTTTCTATTAAGAAAACGAGAGAGGTAATAATGATGCTTAATGATTATGCTTAACCGCTGTAGCCAGCAAGTCTGCAAATGAGTAGAAGCGAACCGAATTACCGATTATTATTATTATTATACCTCCAGGGTGTCAAGGACTTGTTGAGAGAGACCATACATCACATACACTAGCTGTCATATCTTCTCTTAAAATCATTCACACTAGATGCACTCGCCACTTCAACATGCAAATTTCTACTCGCTCTTTGCTCTGCGATATGAAAATCTAGCTCACCCCATTTTTTAAATCGCACACAAACTTAACTTCTACGGATATCCCTTTGTCCTCTCCCTTCCATCCATATACTGAAAAATTTCATCGACCGATATCCTATAACACCCTCTCAGAAGTTTATGGACTTCTATCATACCACCCCTCTTTCTTCTATTTACTGGTGTCTGCAATCCATATAATCTCAGTCTATCCTCGTAATCTACAGTTCATGATCCTGATATGATCTTTGTAACTGCTCTTTGCATCCTTTTCACAGTTTCCTTATCCCTTCAAAACCCAGGAAACCAAATCTGTGGACATTACTCCAGGTAAGACCTTGCAAATAGGCAAAACAACATTTACATGTATTTGCATTGCAATTATCCTCAGAGTTATATACTTGCAATTTTTGCGATGTGATCCTTGAACTTCAACTTACTATTTGAAAAAATTCCAAAATCTCTAACCTCGTCAGTTATTATAAGAATAATCCTTCCAATATAATATGCCGTTGGATATCTCACCCTCTCAGAAGTTTATGGATTAAATTGTGTATATCAGTAGAATCTCTGATTGCTCTGCCTATCTTTGCATCATCAGCAAACAGTTGAAGATCTCCTCTCCTTTGTCGTCATTAATAGATATATATATATATATATTTTTTTTTTTTTTTTTTTTTATTGTAAACATAACAATCTTATATACAGGATTAACCGGTTTTTGGTTTTCTCTGCAGTCAGACAGAGAGGTTACATGCTCATACTCTTGTTGAGGTATGTTACATCGAAGTCACTTATAAGGCTAATTACATTTTTTTTTTTTTTTTTTTTTAAATAAATTAAAGCCATTAAGAGTTATTTTAACATGATAACAAAAGATCTTGTTTTAACATAACAACATAAATGTGGAAGAACATAGAAGTTACTATTGCACAATATTATCCATTAACATGAGAGTGCCAGCTGATTAACTTTCGCACTGTTAAGCACAACAATCCTTCTTTCTTCCCCCTTTCTTTTTTTTTGGGGGGGGGGTAAAGGTGTCACTTCTATGCTGGAAAGTGGATTATAATGCAGTCGCCCTGCTCAGCCAGGAGTTGATTCCGTGGATTCCATTCTTGGTGGAAAAGATCTAAGGTGTTGTTTTGCCTATGGTGGTGATGTTCGTGTAGGATCCGACATCTCACCTTTTGTTGGAAGGCTGCAGTGAGTTGGTCAGTTGCCTCTCTCTGTGAAGTCGCTGTGCTGTCTGGTCTTGTATGTTTGAGGTAGAAGTTATATATTACCGCTTTTGCGGTGATGAAAAGGTAATTGCAGAATGAATGGTTATTTGGCTCCACATGGACGAGATTGAAATATTCCTCTTCTGTATGAAGATTACCACAGGTAAGAGCTGCCGTTTCCCGAGTCAAACTGATTAATTTAGTGTTGACTGGGCATTCCAAGTAGACATGCCGAACCGTTCCTAACTGGTAGCAGAAGAGGCAGTTATCTGAGACGTTTGAGTTAAATTTTCGTAATATAGTAGGAGTAGGTAATATATTATGCCACATTCTCCACTGAATATCTGCGTCAGGTTTGATGGCTCTTGTGCGATATGGTAGATCCCATTGAAATAGTGTTTGATCAGATGATGCAGGATTTTCCATCAAATTGCTTTGGTTTGACTGTTGTGTTATGGTGCTGTAGATCTTGTTGGTGTTGCTGGGTGTAAGTTTCTCTCATGAGTTATTGGTTTTTATCAGAAAGATAGGCGCCAAAACTTCTGAGTTTGGAGGAATAAGCCCAACTTCTGTTATGCTATCAGGCATAGCGGCTTGAAACGCGGCCTTTACGGTGTCTATCTGCTCAGACTCATTCCCATATTCCAGGTTTTCGAGCGAATTTGGAAAGCGCCAGGTGAGGCTTGGAGAAAGAATGTCACCCAAGATCCTCACGTTTCGCCAGCTCCATGGAGGAAAGAAAAATTCTTTCTGAGTGATCGGGCTTCTTACCATCGTGTTGTGAAAGATGGGTTCCATGAGGATTTCAGGTAGGGATGCTGTCTTCACTGTGTGCTGGAGGTTTAGCTTCTTCCATCGTCGAAGGGCGTCTTTGTAGAAGTTTGTTAAATTTACAGGCACTTGAGCTGTTGTCATTCTTAAGGTGGTGGAGAGAGAGAGACCTCTAGTGGCAGAAGTGAAAATATACTCAGTGGTGCACTTGTGTGATATTTCCTGTTGTAGGGCATTTATGAGAAATCGAGCGCGGAACGTTGTTATCCTGTTGTCAATGGAGACCAACTTTTGTCCTCCATCTTTGAGAGAAGTACATAGCTGGGAGTAGGAAAGCCAGTTTGTTTTATTCCATATGAATCGATATATGGTTGACTTTATTTGTTTGATGAATTGAACTGGTGGCGTAAGGATCTTTAGTGTATGCCAAAGGACACTGGTGGCTATTTGATTAACGATTATTGTCCCTCTTGTGGAGGCAGAGGCTCGTATTGCTGCCCACTTTCCTAGAACTTGCTTGAAACGCTTGTTTAGTGTTTCCCAGTTCTTATCCACATAAGAGGGTGTGTTTCCTAGGTAAATCCCCAGGTATTTGTTTCCCTCTGTGGACCAGGTACCAGACATTGGGGAATCGGTTCGGTTTTTCCATTTGCCACACCACAGTCCTATGGTTTTATGTGTGTTTAGTTTGGCTCCTGAGGCTGCCTGATATTGTTGGTATGCCATTTGTATGTTATGAAAGTCCTCTTCTTTGCGGGCTATGATTGTAACATCATCAGCATATGCTGTCAGGGTTATGGTTTGGTAGGGAAGTTTAGGGCGGCATGCTTTGAGCAGCATGCTGAGTCTACACAGAAAGGGTTCGATGGCAATTGTGTAAAGAGGACCGGAGAGTGGACAGCCTTGTTTAATACCTCTGCTGTATGGTGCAGTTATGGTAAGCCTGTTGTTTATTTTCATGCAAAACTGTGCCTTGGCATACAACATTTTAATAGAGTGAATGATGCCTGAGCCAAAGCCAAATGCTTTCAAGCAGTTGAAGAGGTAAAGGTGTTCAACGCGGTCGAAAGCTTTTTCTTGGTCTAGTGTTGCAAGACCCATTGTTTCACTGTTGTTGTTCGCTATGCTTATGAGATCCCTTATGAGATGTAAGTTTTCGTGGATAGATCTTCCAAGGATGGAATAGCTCTGATGCCTATTTATTATTTCGCTCAGAGCGGGTTTAAGTTTGTTGGCAATGGCTTTGGATATAATTTTGCAGTCGGTGTTTGTGATAGAGATGGGTCTCCAGTTTCCTAGTTTCGTCGCATCTCCTTTCTTTGGAATGAGTTTGATAACTGATGTTGTCATATTGAGTGGAAAGCCATTGGTATTCGCTTCGACAAATACTCTGTAGAGGATAGGTCCAAGCTGTTCCCAGAAGGACTGATAAAATTCAGTGGTGAGCCCGTCTATGCCAGGAGATTTATCTTTAGGTAAGGAGGTGCAGGCAGTTTTCAGATCGTGTAACGTGATAGGGAGTTCTGTGTTACTCCTTGTTGTTGGTGAGAGTCTTTTCACATCGGAGAGAATTTTATTCGTGGCCTCCATAGATGTTGGGTTGGCTTGGTACAAATTTTTGTAGTACTGCAAGGTATATAAGAGGATTTCGTCATGATTTTCTATGATGTTTCCATTATCTGTTTTAATAGCAGATATAGTGGTGCACTCTTGTTGGCGTTTTTCTAGTGAAAAGAAATACTTTGTAGGGGCATCTGCGAAGTTAATATGTTTGCGTCGTGCTCTTATTAGTGCTCCTCTTGCAGAGTGCTCTAGGTGTGAGCGTATGGTGGCTTCTAGGGACTGGTATTCCTCAGATTCTGGATGATGCAATTGCTGTTGTTGTTGCAAATTTTTAAGGGCTGAATGCTTGTTCAAATTTCTTCGGTGACTATATTTTTGGGTGAATACCTTAACTTTGGATTTAAAAAGTGACCACCACTCGGAAATTGATTGTGAAGTAGGTATATCTCTGATGAGAGTTTCGATATAGATTTTAGAGGTTCTGAGATATTCTGTATCCTTTAGTAGGCTGTTGTTAAATATCCAGTATGCTCCTCCTTTGTATCTGGTGTGTCCAGGAAAGCAAATGTTAAGAAGGATGGAATCATGGTCTGATGCATGAGATGGATGGTATGTGACTCTCCTGATGTAGGGTATTGTGTGCATCGATGTGTAGTATCTGTCGAGCCGTGCCTGGTATAAGACACTGGTAGGACCACCTTTGGCTCTCCAGGAGAACATTTTCTCATGTGGGTGCAAGTGTCTGAAGGTGTCAGTCAGCTCGAAGTCATTTATTACATCCTGGAGAAGCTGAACTAGTGAGTGTCGATGTTCTTGGCATTGCTGTCTGTCCATTGCAGGATCCAGAGTGCAGTTGAAATCCCCTGCCAGTATGATGTGGTCATTGACCTTGCTGAGGTGGTTTCGCACAAACTCCAGTACCTGCACTGCAAGCTGGTCATTTTGTGGGATGTATATGTTAATGATATATATTTTCTTTCCTGTCTGAGTTTTAATGAGTGCATATATTGCACACCCAGGAAAGGTATCGATTATTTCTACTTTTAGAGCGCTGTTTTGGTGAATTCCAATGCTGACTCCCGATCCATGAAGTTGTATGGCAGGACAGTGGTGCATGGTATAAGGCCAGTTCTTCCAGTGTTGATATGAAGCTTTGCTATTGCAATGGAAGTTTGTTTCCTGCAGCATAACTATTTCTGGCCGGTGGGCAAGGATATGCTGCAGGACCAGCCTGTTTCGCAGTGGTGTGGCACATCCTCTAGCGTTTAGTGAGAGAAGGTTTATTGAGGTGCTCATTATTTTTATGGTTTAGTTTTATTTGGTGCGGTAATCCTCACTTCCTTTATGGATAGTTACGCTGCCGCTGGGATTCAAGCCCGTTTATCAGGTAGTATATCCTTTTCCTGAGATTGGTGGTTTTTCTCCCTCTTTTTCCTGCCAGAATAGTTCTTAACTCTTCCAGCTGGGTGATAAGACCACTGATGTCAGCGGTGTAGTCATAGGCTGTCAGCAGTTTTTGTGAAGAGCCTCGAACTTTTTTAAGAAAGCTCTGAAGCTGCTCACTTGTGAGTGGGCCTTCAATGTGAGGAAGACTTGCATTTCCAGTTTCCTCTTCATCATCTGAGGACTCAAGAAGCTCGATCTCTTCATCCCCCTCTACAGGCTGCTGGGAGGGTTCCAGAGTGCTTGGAGGCAAAGGTTCCCTGCTGCAGCTGCGCTGGTTTGTCTTTGGCTTTTTTTCCGTTTTTGTTTCTTGCTCCTCTTCGTTATTTGTATCTTTATCAGAGTTAGTTAGTTGTCTGTGTTCCGTTTCCTTTTCTCTAGGATTGCTTTTAATCGATGTTGGTGGAGGCTCTTTCGAAAGTTGGGTTTCTTTAGTGCTACCACTTGATTTTGTCTCCTCGGTACTGGGCTGAGAGCTGTTTCCTTGAGATCTTTGTTGTTTGTTAGGGATGCTCTGTTTTTTGGGGTTGGCTGTTTGCTGCTTCTGATTCTCTGATTCGCTAGGGTTAGTAGTGTTGTTAACCGGTTTCTCATTTCTGGGTATATACGGGCATAACTTCCTTACATGGCCTTCTTCGTGGCAGTAAAAGCACTGAGCAGCAACAGTAATATAAAAGGTGTAGGGTACTCCGTCTATTTCTGTGTTGATTATTTTGGGTATGGAGCCGATTGTATTGTCGCCAAAGTGCATTAGAGCCTGTCTTCTGAAGCTCTTGATGTGAGCGAATTCAGGCCTAGTTGTAGAGGCGCGTAGCGTTCGGATTTTACCTGTCACTGCGCCGTATTTTGATAGTAATCCGCGAAGCATTTGATGGCTTATTTCCGGTGGAACATTTGACACTGTTACTTTTGTGGGAGCAATTGCGATTGGTGAGATATTCACGTGGCATGCTCCGATGTCTATTCCCTTTTCAATTAATGTCTCAGACCAAGATGCGTTGGAAGGGTGATATTTAATTTTATATGATATTATATTTAGACAATACTTTTCAGAGAAAGGAAGAAGTAGCTATGTTTATCTTTAATTTTATTGTTGATTATATAACTACTCCTTTCTTAGATAGATATATATATATATATAGATATATATATATAGATAGATAGATTAATTAAACAAAAATGGTCCGAAGACTGATCCCTGGAGCACACCACTTATTACTTTAAATCTGGCAGATTCACATTCGCCATATACAACTTTCCGATACTTGTCCGCCAATCACCTACTTATCCAAGCTAATAGCTTATATTACAATCCCATATTCTCCAGTTTATGTAACAGCTTTTTATGTGGTATCCTATTAAATGTCTTAGAAAATTTCAAAAGTATCGTAATGTATCCATTCCCTTTATTCAACTCACCCTTAACATTATAAGATAAGAGCAAATTTTCTCAGACACGATCTCCCTTTAGTAAATCCATGCGGTTCCTACATTGTTTGTCAACCCATTACTGTATGGGAGTTCTTACCAACTTCTCTAAAATTTTCACGGTCACTGCAGAGAGATACTGATAGGTAAATACACATCAGTCTCTGTATCGCGCTTATGCTGTGAGATTCTTTCTGTTCTTGTGGGATCTTTCCGAACTTAGACTCAAATTTTGCAATGTCGAGGCCTAGTTAGTTCGGATGAACATTTCATTAACATAGGTAGTGGTATCCCATCTGTCCCAAATGTGGAATTCTTATCCAGATTATGCAATAGATCCAGAACTTTCTTCTCATATAGTTCTACCTCTTCAGCTAATGTAGTGGCAGCACATATCCCAGGAAGCATGGATACCGTCTGCATTCAGCAAAGTTATTCTTCCACATTCATTTTTTTGTTTGAATTGCAGTGTAATGATAAAATTCTTTTGGGTTGTCTTTAGCGTGCGCAGCCAATTACTTTCCATAGTTCAACTTAGCTTTCCGTACAATATTGGTATCTTTTCTGGCCTGCGCTTTATATATTTCATAATCCCTGCCACACTTAATGCGATTTCTTCCACATTACTGCATTTTTATGAATTTTATCTTGTTCTTCAAACTCTAGGGACATGTGTTCCAAAGTAATGGAACATATGTTCCTAGTGTGCTGAATGTATGCTGCTCCTAATTGCCAACAAAGGGATAGTAGTAATGTGTTGGGCGACAGTTAATTCATTGACTACAGCATTCAGATTAGTGATTGTTCTTAGAATATGTGGTAGAAATGGTAAAACTGCTGCTCGATATATATCATACCAATATTTAAGTTTATTGTGTACTCACAGAACTTTATAAAAAATAAATTCTTGTATATTTAATATTTAGAGTATTCTGAAACATAAGTTTCATGTAGCTTTCATAAATAATCCATTAATGTTAAGCCTACAGGATGATAAAAAAAAGGAGTAACTCCATTTCCACAAATCTTAGCTTTTTTATTGTCTTATATATCTAATATTTGGAAGATGAGGTAAGTTGATTATAAACATGCATGTTACTGATTCTAGGTTTTCCGGATCGAAAATGAAAAATGAGGTGAGTAGACTAGAAAGAATTTCTTTTATATTGTGTAATAAGAAAAAATATAATTTAGTAAACAAATATGTATACTTTTTTTTCTTTTATTCCATTTCTTTGTTTATTTTGCATTTAATAAATTCATTGTCAAGATGCCACACGTAATCCGCCAATAATTTCTACTCGTTTAAATGTTACTTTTCTCAGTTAAAAATTCGATCTTTTTTGTTCTGAAAGACCTCAACTTGGAGAGTGCAAAATTCTTTAAGAACAAAACTTATGAAATTTGATATCTGAAAGTTCAAGCAACCCATCCCTCAGAAATGAACTGAAGAAAATGGGGGGTGGGGAGAGGAATGTGTGTCATATGGCTATTTCATGTTTGACTCTTCCTTATGTAACCAGGATTTGTTGCCGAAATGAAGGCAATCATTCGGCATCTACGGATGATTGCCTTTCAAAGTGCAGGTTTTTTCTCGATCTGTTTTAAGTAATGAAAAGTTTTAAATTCGTATTTTAGCATGTGTTCCTTTCGGATAGACATTTTGAAAAGACAATCGGTGTAATGCTAGAATCAATGTTTGTATTATAATTTTCTCAGAATATTGATTTTCGGGATACCAGTGATATCAATAACAGATTATTTTAGTCGAAGAACCAAGTATAAAATGTTAATGGAATCTCCCCAAAACTATTTTAACCCACTTTCTTTAAATAAAACAAATTCGTAAAATGAATATTATCAAATGTAGTTTATACTCGTATAAATTTAAATAATTATCAAAGAATATAAAGATAAAATTACACTGTTTTATTATATGCCGGTTGTAATGGTTCATTATAAAGATTTGGTTGTAATGGGGATCACAGTGGGGTATGAACTTCTTTATTCTGTGTAATTTTTTTTTTTATAAGTGTTTACATGGTTTTCACAAAACAGTTTAATTGTAATATTATACGAGGTATGACTAACTTATTAGTGCTTTAAGGTTAGTTAATCTAGAAATCCTCTCTAAAGAACGAGAGGTTTTAGTCATTCAAGCCTTAGTCTCACATCGGACAATGAAAGCCGTCCAACAACACGTAAATACTTTCACAAACAGTTATGCCACCTGAGATTCAAACTCGCACTGCATGTTTGAGTGGGAAGGCGCTGTTCATTCGAACAGATGAGTCCACAAACTGGATGGGTCGCTCTTGTCGTTATTTAGAACAATAAAAAGAAAAGCAATAAATACACAAATAAATAGTAATAATAGCCGGACTGGTTGCCGAGTGATTAGAGTATTCGCTCTTCAACAGGTCGCGGGTTCTAATCACGCTGTGGGCATGGATGTTTGTGATTAAAGACCATCACAAACATCTATTTAGGTGGGAGATGAATTTCATCAATCAGTGTGAGACCACTACCCTTTTTATTGGAGTCCTGAAGTGGCTTAAAAAAGTTCCATGTTTGGTATCTAGAGCAGTCTTTCCGGACTATGTAAAAATACACAAAAATTATAAAAAGAAATTTAAAAATAATAATAAAAAAAGACTTAGTCCACTCACGATACTATAGGCATACAACCTTTCGTGAGGGGAATCGCATAAAAAATAAACAACAACAACAAAAAAAAAACACTGAAAATTTTTAGTTGACCAGAGATTCCATTCTGAATAACTCGGATTAACAATTAATCGAAAATAAGACTGATTTGGTCTACAAGTTGTTTATATCTGATTTACAAGTGTTCTTGTGATATTCGTTTTTTAATCTTCTGAAAGAAGGGATGTGTACTTGACAACAGATGAAAAAAAATCTATTGCTAGTAAACATCCCCTGTTTTATTGTTTCTAAGCTAGTATTATTTTCTAAGGCATTCCTTATTAATATAGCATTAGCATTCCTCATGTCCTTTCTGACAATTTTATAAGATTGTTGAGTTCAGCACATTTAGTTTTTATTTCTCGGCGGGTCATTCCTTCTCTTGAACAATACTTCTCCTTTTCTTAATACTTCTTAAGTAGTTTACTTATTTTGGTGAGAATCCTGTTATTTTTTTTCCTTGAGTAATTAATGATGAGCTTGGTTGAGGTTGTGTTGAGATTTACTTTATGTGGTTCTCACCTACGAAAGATTTTTTGTAAGCCTCTAGTGCAGTCATCCTTAGGATGACTGCACTAGAGGCTTACAAAATTTAAAAATATCCTAGTGGCCTAAGGATTTTTTTTTAAATTTTATCTATGTGTATCTTATTTTTACATAGTCAGGAAATCTTACTCCAGAGACCAAACAGGAAACTTTCAAGCCACTTCAGTCCTTCCAGTCAGTGGTGGTTTGTGATTATTTTTATGTGAAAGATGAATTTAATCTCCATACCTAAAGACAATAAACAAAACGTCCATGCTAATGGCAGGATTCTAATCCGGAGCTTGTTGCTTGTAGAGCGAATACGTTAACTACCAGACAACTTTGTGCATACTGACTTAACTTTTCTTCTCTGAGGTTTCAAGATCCAAAGCCATATTCTTACAGCCTATTGAGGCAGTGAAATCTCTCATAACCAGTATGACGTTTTTATTTACTGCATCATCTATTATATTGTAGAGATCATCAGCTTCATTCGCACTGTGAAAGAATGTGTTGATGCATAGACCTGGATGATGGTCTTTATTGTACCCTTGGAAGTTTTAATTTTCAAGGGAGCTACTTGTATCCAGAGTATTCCATAAGTTCTGTTATGTTTAGTTTCCATTTCTGTTCCACTAGAACCCCCCCCCCCCCCGCCTCCATATACTGATCCTTGGTTTCTCCAGCTCTTGTAGACCGTCATCTATTATGAGTGTTCTCCCATTAAGAGTTGACACAAATTTTTGCAAATTTCACTTTGGCAGTTTTTGCCAATTTTCTATGTACATCGAGTTTGGACACTGGGATCTTTTTCGATGAACTGTTGTTCCATAAATCTTTCGGTGAACTGCCTAAGCCACTTGTCAGGCGACCCTTGTTATCTGGTTCTTGCAGTCGAGGCGATATGAAGAATCTGTTTCTTGACTTCACGGGAAGGTTAGGTCTACCCTTCCATGGCGAGCTAGTCCATTTTAGAAGTGTGCGTGTGTGTAATTTCAGTAGTGTACATTTTCTTTTCCAAAATTTTCATTTATTATAGTTTAATTAATATAACTTAGTAATTTTAAAGGTGTAACAGTTTCAAATAACTTCATGGAATATGTCCAAACACCATGGAATTATTTGCGAATAACAGGATTCACGACAATATCTGTAGGCATCAACAACTTAAATTAAGCACCGCTTATGAACTGTTTCAATAATTGTTGAGTTTAAACGATATCGTCACTATATATCTAAATGGAACAAATATTTTCGAAATGGAACGCAGAATTTCAGAAATATTTGAATTTGTTACAAAGATAAGGAACCCTTAATACTGCATAGGTAACTATCACTAGTTCCCGCTATCACCATAATTTGAGTGATGTAACAGATAGTTATTTATTTCAGTCAAATATGTAACTTAGCGCGATTATCTTTTATTATGCTATCTTCATTCTCCCTCCTTTTCCCCAGTGTATTTATGAAATTAGTATTGTGTTTTTCATGTATACATGTCTAAGTTACACTACATCATTACCCTCCCCCCCAAAAAAAAATTCCCACTTCTCTAATTTGCTAAATTGAGTGCGAGATTTACTTCTGTTCTAGTGATTTTTTTTTTAATATATCATTTCGAGTTAAGAAACTTTTTAAATTTTTTTTTTATCATCAAATGGACGATTTATAATACTCGTAAAATTGACCAAAAATCTCTCATTCTGTGTTTTGGATATTCTGTTTTGTTTGTTGTTTTCCCACATTCCACTCCTGATTTCTTTTTAGTATGATTTCGTTCAAGTATACCATGCACTAACATTAATCTGCTAATCACCACTTGTTCACACTTCCATACATGTGCCGACAGCAGCCACTCGTGGAACACTTTTTTGAAACAAAACCTATCAGCTCCTTCATGTGTCACGTTAACAAAGCATGTGATAAGCACGGTATGTTATTTTTCAGGCTGATAAGAGAGAGAGAGTAGAAAGGGTGGAGAAAAATCGATGGCACCAAGCAGTCTGTTAGGTAACCCTCTTATCGCACCTGTCAGCAGATATGCAAGGTGTTGTTACTGATAAATTTAACCACTTAAGCCTTCTACAGCCTGTATTTTTTTTTTTTTTTAACAGAAATCTTCACCGCACTCAAGATTAGTGAAATGATTAAATTACTGCAGTTATCCTAAACTTATTCTTTCAGGATTATTTCGTGTTAAATATTACCAACGTCGTGATATAATGATTTATATCGCAACATATTTCCCAATTATCTGTTTCGTGACTAGGAGAAGAAAATCGCATTTATTTTTCATATGCATCAGTGCCTACTAGAGTGCAGTCATAGAACTGTTGTTTTAAAATGCATGTATTCATTAATTGTTCGTGTAGGGTTTTTATTTAGCATATTACAAGACTGTGCTTGTGACTAATAGCCTTTCCAATGAAGGGAATTTAAAAAAAAAAAAAAAAGAGTTAAATTGAACAGAAGTGCTGGTCACTGCGGTACATTATTGTACCGTAGAGTGACCTAATGTACATTATTAGTAAGAGAGAGATCTCTTACGAATAATGTACAATATTGTATTTTCTCTAGGTTATTATAGTCATATTCACATAAAAAAAGAGAAGCTAAATACATATTTTCAAAAGTTCTGTTATAAATTTACCACTGTGCGGGCAGTGTTTGTTCAACACTAAGGCACACTAAAAGCATTTTTTTATTCAGATGACTTTTTTTAAAAAGTGGAAACACTATAGCAATGAAGGAAGAAGATGACCAGCAGCTGTTCGTGTTCGTACATGATTAGAGAAATGACAGTGGGCAATTCAGTGGAGAAGGGTTCATGGAAATACTTAGACATCGCATAATGTAGCAATAGAGCGTCTATGAGAAAGAAACTGAAGAGAAACATTGAGAGGGATCATCTATCAAGTGAACAGCTCTTCTGTGAATATAATCAACTATTTTGTGGGCGGATGGGGGGGTAGGTGAACCACCCAAATGCGAAAACAATATAAGGTCTGGCGGATTTGAGATTTATATTGCCAATAGTTTGAGAAAAAGAAAAATATTGTTTAGAACGAAAAGAATATTACGATTTTTGGAGTCCGAAGAAACTATGCTACTCTGTTTGTACCACAAAAGGTTAGATGTGAAAGTCAATCCAAGAAGAGAGGCTGAGCCTATACGCAAATGGTAAATTACATCTGAATATAGAAGGCCGCAGACTTTTTAGAGGTTATTGTTCTCTCTCTCTCTCTCTCTCAAAACTGGAGTTGATAGGCTGGAGCGCAGTAGGGTTGGGCTTGCGAGGAAGGTGGTTTAAGAGGCGATACACTCTAGAGCAGTGGTCGCCAAAGGGGTCGATATGACATTGTTAGGGGTCGACAGAAAAATATAAGACATCATTGTATGGGTAATATTTAATTCGGTTAACTTGGATTACCTCCATGACAAAAGACATGGAGGTAAAAGACATGGACCTGTAAGATGACCTTACTTCATCTTACAGGTCCATGAATAGGACCTGTAAGATGGAGTAAGGTCATGAAAATAGTTACTGAGGCCAATTAAGTAGGCCAAAATGACGTATTTACCAATAAACGGATGTTGGTGGTTTTCCTGCCGGCCCGCGCAGTGGGAGCGAGATTGCAACACGTGTGTGGTTCTTATTTACTGATACAAGTATTCAATCCCAGTCTCATTTTTGCGCATCGACATACAAGTGAGCGTTAATGTTCTAAAATTCATCAGCATACATATTATAATTCAATCGTTATTCATTCACGAACTAAACTTCTCTATGTTGAAGAGTTGAGCAGCGCTAGTAGTAATACCAGTGATATTAATACCAGTAGTTTTATTAATATCACTAGCAATACCAGTGATATTACTAGTGATAGTAATAGTAATATAATAATATGTACTATATTATACATACAATAAACACTGTAACTATAAAATAAAATCTAAAAACTCACATAAGCGTCTTTTCTTGCTTGTCCTATTATAATTATGTAATAGTAAAATATAAGGGGTTGATAAAAAGTCAAGAAACTCTTGAAGGGGTCGACGGGCAAGTAACTTTGGCGACCCCTGCTCTAGAATAACGTGGAGGCTGGTGAAGAGAATAATAAAAATGTGGCCGCTGGGAGTACCGTGGAGCTTTCATGTATGTTGGGGAAAATTGGTAATACACTGCATTTTTCTGTGTTTTTCTAGAACTACCCGATATAACAGTAATGAGTTAGTTGCGTTGATTAAAAAGTCTGAATGTTATTGATGTCAGTGGAAACATGACTAACAGACGTCCTGATAAGAATAGAAGTGGAAGAATATACTATTTTTTCGGCAGGATAGCAGGGAGTATCCTGGCGGTGAACTGTTACTAATGACAGCTGACGAGCTATGTCCATTCAGGATAGAGAACCAGGAGAAATGGCGCTGATCGTTTGAGAATGTATGGTGTGTGAGATGGAGGTAGGTAGGACCAGGTGGGATGATGCTATATGCTAGGTAAAGTAGACTGATGAGCAAGTAAAATGTTTAAGTAAATTGGCTTGGTAAATTGAAAGCGCATGATTAAATGGGAGAATTAAACAGGTAAATTTACACTGGGAAAAAGAGATTACATATGGTAATAAGTGGAATAAATGCCATAGACAGCACGTGGTGGAATGAACTCGGTAATTAAGTTATTGCATTTGATTGCGTCTGATATAGATCTGAGTGATGTATTTCTTGGTGAGAAAGACATCACTCGATGAGAGTGATCGTATAGGCATGCAAACGTTTTAAAGGAAAAGGAATCACTTGAAGTGTAATTCCACAATGTTTATAATAATCTTAGAAGTCAGCTTAAAACGGTATCATGGAGATCGAATTGTGAAGGTAAAGTGGTCAGATTAGTAATGCATGGGAGCTAGTTAAGGAACATTTGTTAGCGACAAGGAAACATCATACTTAAGGTGAGAAGAATAAAGAAATTTTATTGAAAATGGATGCCCAGTGAAATCAAGAAAGAATTGATTAAAAAACGTTGTGGGAGAGGTATAAGGTGAAGAGTGAATAACAATTGTCTGAGGAATATAAAGTTCATTCTCGGAGAATGACTAGTATGGTAAGGAAAGCATATAGCATGTGCGGAGACTGTCACTACAATCCAAGAAAAATCCCAAGGCATTTTTTACGTTGCCAGTAAGAGGAATGGTTGTAAATGAATGATTTTGCTGTTTGCTGAACCACCTGTTGTAATGAAATGGTTTAATGAATACTTGACGGTATTGCATTCTGGTGAAGAAGGTCTTATTCCTGGAAGAGAGAGTTGAAGTATTAGAAATGACTGAAGTGGATGTATTTAGAATATTAATATAGATTGTGAATTAGCTGTTTGATAGCTATCAAACGGTTATGTATGAGGTGCAGTTCCACGGGTTTGTACAGGGAACGTTACTATTCAACTTTTATTCTTCTTCCTTCTCTCCTCTTTTACTTTGCGGTGTCGAGGATTTTCTATTCATTTAACCACAACCGTATCACGAGAATAAGGTGGTTAGCCCTGTGCCTCCCGGTATGTCCTATATCTGTAGATGCGTGTGTTCGTCCAGTTTTCCTGGACGAACCGGAAAAACCGGAGTTTCAGGGTGAAAAAATCCTCACCTCCGTATGAGACCAGCTAACTTACCTTTATTCGAAAGAGACCAGATAAAGGTTCCTCACGTCACTGACGGGAACCGAACCCATGTCTTTCCGACCCAAAGGGCTTCGTCTATAATGCTTAGATCTAGTCACCAGGATTTTGAAGGGATGTTTTTTCGCTCACCATTTTTAACGTAAAAAATGGTGAGCGAAAATGGTCAGTGGAGTTGTGAATGAATTTGAAAATCATGACAAATATGTTGCAGTCTTTCATAGTTGACTTATATTGTAGTTTTTAGTGTAGTGATGATATGAAGATTTCTCCATCGATGAGTCTGACTTCAGGATAACTGTATCATAATAATTAATATATTCGACGTTTTCATTTGTAGGCCCTATGTTATTGTTAAATTATACATACAATTTCGAATTTTTTGTGATTTCACATATGTTTCTCGTAAAACAGCTACATATTTCTTCTCATAATATATTTTCTAAATATGTTTGCTTAAATGTATTATGATAAAGAAGAGTATATTGTTTAGAATAATTAATCAGCAATTCACATTTACAATAACTCGCAGAATAAAACTCCTCTAACTTATCTTGAACAATTAATTTTATGCTTAAAATACCCTAGATATTAACACTTCAATGCTAACTCATTTTCATTAAAAACAACATGCAAAACGAATTTTCTAAATAGTTTTAACTGCTTCAATGACTACGTAATTATTTAAAATTAATTGTAATAATTTTTGGAAAATTGTGGATATGAAAACAGCTCGAAACTTTTTTTTTCTTTTTATTCGCAGGGTGGATATACAAGGAAGTATTCTTTGAGCTCAAGAACTGGTACTCTTTTGCCTGACTTTCCTGACGCTTCGGAGCTTAAAATAACAGAGTCATTACAAGATAAGGTTAGTTGAAATTTCCTATTTATAATCTTCGGTGGAACTGTCATTCTCTGCTGATAATCTAAAACGTGAGCTTATCGCTTGAATAAGAAATTCTATTACATTTGTAAGCAGCATTTCGTAATGGACATAACGAGTATACAAGTCCTTCTGTGCTTCCGTAAGAAAGATATTCCGTGATTCTGATTAAAGTGATTTTACTCAGTGATAACTGGAATTCTTAACAAATCGTATCGATCCATTGCAATTTTTGTTTCCAGAAGCACAAACGGGCCAAACGTTTATAAAGTATATTGCACTAACTGTGTTCTTTCTCGATGGAATATAATTCAAATTTAGAATTTAGGATACGAACGCAAGATGCTCATGTATGCTTGGTTGGTTTAAAGGTTAGGGTATTCGCTCACAAACAGGCTGTGGGTTTGAATTTTTTGGAAGCTCGAAGTGGCTTGCTAAAGATCCGAGTTTGGTCTCTGGAGCAGGGTTTCTCAACCGCGAAGATAGATCGTGATTTGGAGAAATAATAATAATATCGTATGTGTGTGTAATTTAATATAATTATATATATTATATATAAATAAATTGAAGAACAAATAATTTTCAGGTCTCGGGGGAGGGGACTCCTACCTAAAAATTATAAGTGTTTCTCCAAGGTAAAAAGACTGACAAAGGCTACTCTAGATGAAAATTTCTGGATTATCTAACCCTTTGCTTGCTCATGGTTATAATATTAATGTACTACAGACTAACAGCATTTGGCAGGTATTGATTAACATAAAATTTGGTTCGGGTGGCTCATTTTATTGGTAGTATTTGGTAAAATGATTCGAAATTATGATAATTAAGGACTAGCTGGAAATTTAAAGAAATTTTATCTTCGACAATATTTGTCAAGTTCATAAGCCAAAAAGTGAGTCGGAGTTTAACTTGGATTTTAATAAAAGATCACTGGAATTTTAAGGTTCGTAAAATTCTAATGAGTAATTCTTGTTCAGCGAGAATTTAGGCGAATCAATCAAGCTAATCTGTCTGATAAGTGTGTCAAGAGGTGTTATAATCAATTTAAAGAAACTGGCAACTTTGAAGAATGCCCAGAACTTTAGAAACTAGAGAGCGTGGTCTCATCAATCATTTTTATGTTCTGAAGAGACCATTGTGCAACTTTTGAAGTTGGACATTCTTCGATCTACAATTTAAAACTAGTATAGGGCTTATACCAGTTTTAAATTATGGATCGAAAAATGTCCAACTTCAAAAGTTGGACAGGAGTTTTTAGGTAGGAGGACCCCCCACCCCCATCCCGAGACATGAAAATTATTTGCTCTTTAATTTATTTATATATAATGTATATAATTATATTAAATTACACACACATACGATATTATTATTTCTCCAAAAAGCCCTATTCACTGCAGATAGACTCATTTTAAATTTGTTGTGTGTGTTTAAGACGAGAAGAAATATTTACATTTCAGGGAATGTAAACTTTCTGTTATTAATTTAGGCCTTCTAGTTTACCTACTATGTATACCAGAAAGAGATTCCTCCAGACTAAACAGGATATTTAATTCATCATTATTTGATTATATAATAAAATAATAATAATAGGCATCTTCAGTACAGAATTATAGAATGACAATAAAAGACTATATTTCGAATCCCGTGACGCGAAAACCGTTTATCAGGGCTTTTCGAGAGCGAAGGTGAGTTAGCCAGTTTTCATAGTTGGAAGAATATTTTTTCTCCATGTTATTCAAATTCTTCTAATGACTTTCTGACAGAAGACTACACGAGGCATGTGAATGATCTGGATAAAATTGGAGGTGATTTTCTTCATCTCTCCAGGAGTTAGATTAGAAAAATAATGCCAAAACGGTTTTTGGGCGATGTTGTAATACTACCTACTGAGAGAGGGTGCACAGATGTTTTTTATTTTTTATTAAGAAATCAAGATTTCAGCTGTTTTTCATATTTCCAAGCTGGCTACTTTTCAGATCGCAAAAAATCAGGATAGCCTTGATTTTGCGAATGTATGAAAACCCATCGCAAACATGCGCCAGCTAATTCTCTACACAATTTATTTCCCATTCTCCACTGCGTGTTATGATGAATAGCCTCTTACAGATAAGTAACTTGGCTTCTTCGAAAACCCGTTAACTATTACAGAATGGCTAATCTCCTATCTGCATTAATGTATTATGGATGTCATTTGCGTGTGTTCTTCTTGGTGGTTTGCCTATTTTGAGGGATTAAAAGTCCGAGTTTACGTGAGGGGGAAAAAAAAAACCTTCGTATGAAATTGGCTAACTCATTTTTAATCAAAACCTCTAGTAAAGGTTCTTCGTCGTCTAGAAACCCAGGCACCTTTCCAATCAAAAGTGCATTTGGAATCGACTGAGCTAAGATATGTAGGCTCTACACAGTACATTTAGGCCTTTTTTAAATTTAGTCGTTCAAAAATCTGATATTGATAATGAGAATATCATTACGCATCGATTATTTAGAGTTTTCTCATTCCTATCTGCTTCAAATTCTAATTATTAACAGTAGCCCAGAGCGATGCTTATATATATATATATATAAATATAAAGAGTACTGTATATCTGGCATTACATCCCAGATATCCTTCCAGAGTTGAAAAGCAGTAATAGCACTAGTAGTCGCTTGTTCCTACTTTCGCTGCGGCTATCTAGTTTTCGGACATGTAAAGGTTACAATTGTTCAAGATAAGAGTTACCAAATAAACAGTGTTATCGTGTTCTTGTACTGTCCCCTTCATTTACCAACTTGTTTTCCTCTACCGCTTTCAACAGCAGATAACACGTATTTAACTTCCTGTAGAAAAACCACCTCTCTTTATGTTTTGCGGAAGTTCCCCCCCCCCCGCTTAAACAGCATCTGATACTTTTGCATTTATTTTCGAATTATTACAACGCACCTAATGTCTTGTGTTGTATACTGATGTCTTATGTTAAATCCGAAAGTAAATATTGTTCTCACTTAATTTAACCAAGTAAAATTGTTTCCATAAATTAAGAAACAAGAAAAAAATCAGGATAACTCGAAAACTGTACGATGAATTGTTATGCAATTCGGCGAAAAGCAGTATATGAGATATGAAAGAAACATCCACAAAAATTTTAAATAAATAGTTTAATTCGGTAACAAATGGTACATGAAGACAATTGTCAAAAACAAGGTCTAAATGAGATTTACAAACTGCCTCAATAAAGAATGTGGTCACTCCCTCACAACAATATATAGAGTTCACAACTGTACTTCAAACTATTTATAATGGTGTCCAGGAGTTCAGTTGGTGATAACAACCATTGCTCCTGCAAAGCTCTCTTAAAGTTTTTGGGAGGTGGATTAAGAGCAGCAACGCGTATACCTAGAGCAGCTGTTCTCAAACATTTTGCCATCAACTTCCTTTAGTGTAATCATACCTTCCCTAAAAATCTAAACACTAAAATGAACAATGAAAACAATATAGTGAACTTTATTTTTAATAAAGATATAAGAAATAGAAGCGTTCAAATGAAACAAATTATTTATCCTAAACAATTATAAAATTATGCGATTTTGTAACTCATTAGATGAAACCATGTTACTCACTTGAAACTAACATTGTATTTTGGGAAAGGTGGATTTATTATTATATTTATAATTATTATTGCACTGGCACCTCCATGGTGCCCGTGAAAAAATAAGACTCATCGAGGTCTTATTATGACCACAACGAGCTCAGTCCATCATGCCTCTCCCTGAAACCATTAAGTACTCAAAACTGACTCAGGCAACCTATTTCATTCATTCATCACTCTCCAAGAGAAAAATCTAGTTCTTGCTAACCCACACTCTTATCCAACTTCCAGGAATGATGTTTCCGAGTAGGAAAACATTTTCCCTGCATCAATCCTATAAAATTCTGTAAGTAACTTGCATGTTTCTATCATATCCCCCCCCCCACGATTTTCGCATATCAACCAACTTTTGCAATCCACAAACCCTCAATCCAACCTCATAGGGAGCATTTCACAGGATACTCACCATCTCGGTCACTTGTCTCTGGATCCTCTCTACCACTTCCCTCATCTCCAAGAAACCCAGGTTGCCAGACTTGAGCACAGTAATCCAGATGTGAATATGGATTACCGTGCTATATAAAGTGGAATGATAACTCCTTTAACTCGTTTTATGTTCTTCAATAACAAAGGAATCCTGTGAGCTTTCCTGGCAACTTTAGCACTATACTTTCTAAGCTTCAGCTTTATCTATTATTAGCCTAAGATCCCGCTTCATCAATTTCCTGGAGTGGAGTACAGTTCGTTCCCTCAATGTGATACATAGCTTGTAATCTTTGTATCCCAAAATGCAAACTTTACTCTTTTGCACATTAAATCCAACTCTAGGTCAGATCGTATCTGATTCTGGGTAGCAATTCATTTTTGGCAAGCAGTTCATCGGAGATAACTGTCACCCGCCGCGATTTTAGCCAGTGGCTTTCCTTTACTGTATCTCTCCGGGATGCTATTTGTGACTGGAATTGTTCCATAGTCCGTGAGCAACGGAATAATTCATATGCAACATTTGGCTACCTCCGCCTGACTTTGGCTGGCGTCTAGTCTTACGGTGGTTCGCCACCTGAAATCATCGCTTAAATGATGTTTTGCAGCCATATCTAAGAATTTTGCTGCTACGAAATGTCTTATCCCTCGTGACACGAAATGGAAAACCACTCCCAAATGTCCGCTTTTATGCCGTGGTTATTGGCATATACCCCTGACTGATGCCACTCATTAGTATGTGATAATCACGCTCAGAGTCACTTTTTCCATAATGTACCTGACCTTCATATGTCTCTCCCGATTTATTGCGATTTTTCTTTGTTCCTTAATATATGGAAATTGACGTATTAAGTATTACAGATGTGGATACAATTACAGAAATATATATGGAATATAGTGATGTCATTTGATAAGCCCTGGTTTCGAATTCGACATAGGTTGCCAGGAACATTCTTAAGATTTTTTCAACTTTCAGCTAGTTACTCAGACTCGTACAGTGGTGGAAATTTATTCTTTCCTGAAGATAAGATTTTTCCTCCTCCTTAAATAAAAAAAATAAAAAAAAAAAACACCTGCTGAGAGATATAATCCAGTGGTGTGCTGACAAAATTTTTAACAACCAGCTGGCTATATATTTATTGAAACGTTTTTCAATTTTGAAATTATTTCAGTGGCTCTATAGTTGCGATTTAACCACGATTGGACAAATAAAGTTGCATCTCAATCCACTAACTCTTTTCTAAGTAAATTTATCGTCATTAAATGCGATTTATTGTTAAATCGTTTCACATCCTCGTACAAATTATGTTTTAAAGTGAAACCTCTTTCAGCATCAGCAATAGTGCTATTCTTTTTAGCTTGTTAAATACTTGAAGGGATTGCTACACACACACACACACACACACATTGGTTGTATATTATTATCTGGAAAATCTTCAAATCAGTTTCATATTTTTAAATTTCATTTAAATGGTACAATCTTTCTCACCAACTATCCACGGTGAAGTTTTCTTTATACGGCCAAGTAAATGGTTCTAATTATTCGGTCTAATAAATCGAAATAATTAAAAAATTTTTTTCATCATCTGATAAAAGACAAATTCGTGTGCTGATTTATACTTTCTAGTAACATATTCCTATGAAGAGCACTGAATTTATTATCTTTATTAAATGAAATAACTTTTAAACTTATCTGGCTTAATCAAATCTTCAACTTGAGATTTACAAACAGTTTACTAACCTTTAAACTTGTCTAAGGCTCTTATTGTTGTGCGTTTGATTAATATTTGCGCTTTCTGAATCTTAGTTGATCTCGACAGAAGTGCAATTGAAAGTAATGAAAAATTTTCAAGAATGTATCATTAAAGCAAGGTCTTGCAAAAAAATAGAGGTTAGCTAACCTCTTTGCCAGCTCAATGTCGCTAGCCATTGCGGATCGAAGTGCGTGCCACTCTGCAGTTTATAGCCATTGTCAGTATAACAACCCTCGAAGAATTCTTGAAAATTTAACAAAAACGGCTATCGAAAGCAGTCTCCAGCACAGCATTGGATGTAGCTGACTATGGAGATAGGATTAGCCACCCCATCATTACTAAAATAAGAATAAAATACGAAGCCATCTTACTTGGTCTTAACAAGTTACTCGGTCCGATGCAATCAGATGAGATATTAATTGACCTAAACACGTAATTTTAGATTTCAAAAATAAACAAATAAAAGATAACAAAGTTGCTCTAGAATTAACCGAGAGAGAAACAGGATCAGGAAAACACTTTTGATGCATAATGAGATTAATAACGATTTACTATGAGGAGAGTTTTTTTTTTTTTTTAAATGAATCGGAATTTTGGCGCTAGTAAGGATAAAAAAATGAAAGAATAAGTTAAGCAAGAGCAGGAAAGAAACGGGTGGAGGAGAATAAAGATAAAAATTGCTTTTAGATTGTTGGATAAATGGGACGAGATATTTTAGGATAGTCACGTATGGCTTGCCATCGACATCAAGAACGAGGAGAGGAAGGGAGGATGGTAGTTTAAAGAATAATTTTTATTGGAATATACGGAAGCGAAGTTTTTAAAATTTGTTTTAGTCTGTTCGAAATGTCGATATTATTGACGCACTTGTTTACTTTTCTTATTTTTATAACAGTGATAAATGCATTGCACAAGATGAATACAAAATAGTATATTTCGATTTTACAAACGTTATTGATACACCCTAAATTTTCACACAAGATAATTAAATTGGAAACGATGGATTGGATAATAGATTACTACGTTAGATTGGAGATTGTTTTTCCGATAGGCATCAGCAAGTTGTGTATGGGGAGTGATATCCCAGAAGGAAAAGTGATATACCAGAGGAAAATCACTGGTAATGTGTTCCAATAGTCTGTTTTAGGGTCGTTGCTGTTTATCTTGTACATTAATGAATGCTAATATGCAGTTGTTGCAGATTATTAAAAGTGGGAAGAACTATGAGGAGTAGAGCAGATGTAGCCTTGCAATAGGACTTGAATAGACTGGCTGAAGTGGCAAATGAGTTGGGTTACTAGTTCAATGTTGCAAAGTGGAAGGCTTTAAAATTCGGGAATTATAGATGGAATGCAGAGTGAGCATTTGGTAGGGAAATCTTAGGGGAAACGGAGGAGATGAGGAATTTTGGAGGGTGATGGCAGAAAATGACCTGAAATTTCAGGGATACCTCACTATTGTGAGGAAGCACAGCGGGTTATGAGCATAGCTGAGGACACTTAGGTTTAGGAGTAAAGGTGTTATGGTTCCATTATAGAAGGCTTTGATCAAATCGCATAGGAATTATTGTGCACAGATTTGGTCACCTGGTTTTCAAATGGATGAAGAGATATTGAAACTAAGTGATCATTGACTAAGGTGGTTGTTGGTCTCCGAAATTTTGAGTATGAAGACAGGTAATTTGCAGGTTCTGGTGGATAAGGTAAGGAGTTATTACCAGAGAAATATGGGTGAGGTTTTTCATAGAATAGGGGTAAAACAAAAGATCATTTTTGGGAACTGTATATGGAATGTGTCAGGAGCTTCTTTTTTTTTAATTTTTTTATGAAGCGTGGTGGATGATTGGAATGCATTGCCTGAGAGCGCGATGAGTACGGGAGACATTGAATATATATTTAAGGCACAATATGAAGTGTGAGTGAAAGCGGCACTTCCCACGATGAGCCTTTGGACTCCATCGAGGTCTGATGATGATAATAATAACTGAGGTAAATATTGTATTTTTCTTCAATGCAATATCAAGAATACTTATTCCGAATATCATGTTTGTTTGCTCTTGATTACTTTTCAAACTTTTATAGTTTGAAAGGCAAACATTACTTGTCAACTTGGTACAAAATAATAAGGAATCTTTATTAATATTATTATTGTTGCTATCCAATAATTTTATAAGTTCGTACAGTCATTTCCGTTCATATTTGGAATGTGCGGATGAGATACTCTGACATATTATGGAATTTGATTCAAAATACCAAAACTTCTGAGTTGTTCTTTTCTTTCTTATTTAATTAAACTAATTTGAAATATAAGACTGAAACCTTTCCTACCATAAATATACCTCAAGTGTGTCAGCGTTAGTCTTCACGTTAAAATAAAAATGAAATATTTTAGTAGTTGCATTTTCAAAAGAGCTAATTTTCTAGCTCATTTGATATCAGATAATTTTGTTTCTCTACTAATTTCTTCTGATGTCTTCATGGTTTGTTCTGCATTTATCTTACTATACTCAATGTCAGAAATATGATACCAGGATGCCAGCCAGAAGGTCCAGGATTAGTAAATTGACATACATTGTCACACGCGGTTCGACTTCATAAACAACTAAGAATCTAACAACATTAAATTTGTCACCAGATGAGTTCAGTATTATTTTCTCTCTCTCTCATCTTGTTGGCGATTAGTCACCAAAAAACAGCTCATCAGTTACTGATTATGAAGACCCGAAGCACAGTACAGATCAATTAAATGTATATTGTATAAGACAAAATATAATAGCAAAATCCTAATTAGCACCTTTTAATCCCCAAAGGGAATAAGCGAGGGCATTTAGCCCTAACTAGCATTTTTAAGATTAATAGGCAGACAGTCTCCACACTCAGCTGTTGCCGATAGCTGGCTCATAGCTATCAATGATTTCATAGGTCTCCTGAAAGCAAAGTACGGTATACAGCTGTCGCCATCTCATGGTCCTTAACACTAACGGAAATAGCGAAACCTACGGTAGAATTTCAGGAGTTGTAGGTTTAAAACCAGGGATTCTGTATCAAAGAAAAACTAACTCGAGAACTGGCTGAAAAAGGCCCTTGAAAAGTTTCTCTGGTTGCCTAGAATCGAACTCGTAATGGTCTCTCTTTCTCATCGCAGTCTAGCGCTATCGAAATAAACATAACTTCAACAGGTTGAAGTTATGTTTATTTCGATAAACATAACTTCAACAGGTACCTACGAAATATAGTCACTAATTAAAGCAGAAAAATTAATACATATGCACAAAACACGATGCTAAACTGTGAGTATTTAAATGTTGCTCTCAAAATAATAATTACTCTAGATCCAGAAAGAAGATGATTGATCATGTTGCTTTGTACAAAACTGTCAGGAATTCGTTACCTTTTGCTTTGTCGTATAAAGCCGCGCCTTGATGCCTGTGCTACTGTATTCCTTGACAATATCGTGAATTAACTGATTATGTAATTCTCATTACGCAAACCTGTAATAGTTCCACATGTATTATGAGGACGAAATTATGCCATGTGTAAATTTTATAATTTCCATGTATTAATAATATTTAATTGATATTACTTCTTAGTTCGTGAAATTTATATCGTGGTAATCATGGAAAGAGTGCGAATATCATGTCCATCAAGATTTGTAGAGTATATACGTTTTTTTTTTTCTTTTTTCATAGCTATAAATCAAAGAAATTTTGTCAGCGTTAAATTATAATTTTTCTCTTATGATTTTTTTCCCCCTGCGGTGAGTATAACATCAACCGAATTTTCAGTTGATTTTTAGTTAGCGAATTCTACTTTTGTACTGATTTACAAATGAAACATTTAACGGATTTTTTTTTTAATTATATCTTAAATGAATCCTTCCTACTGACGAAAAGTTGTGAAATTATAATACATTACTATCATTACGATGGTTAGGCTAAGAGTTAAATAATTCAGAAGTGTGCCAGCATTGAACTTCAAGCCACGCCACTTCAGACCTTCAGTAAGAAGAGTGGTAGTTTCGAAGAGCCTGATGAAATATAACAATGTGTAATTTATCAGGCAAGAACAAAATTTTGACTGCTCATACTATCATTTGTTCGGCTATTATAATAGGAAATTAGCATACACTCCTTGTTTTTTTCTTTTCTCTTTCTTCGTCCCCCCCCCATCATTCTTAAATAAAAGCCTACTACTAAAGAGAAAAAGAAAAGAAAAGTGAATCTCCAAAAATCTCCATCAGTCCCTCTAGAAGATATGACACTTACAGGTTTCGTGCCCACGCAGCAGATTTCTCTCTGTGGCCTGGAATTTTCAAAATAAATTAATCCACTACAATGGAGGTGCGTCTTTAGAGAACAGTTTTATAAAAGGGTCTGTCATTTGCGTGGCATCCCTTTTTGGTAGTGTCATGTAATAATAATACGATACGATTTTTGTTTACATGGCTGATTAAAGCTAATGGAAAATAACATGAGTTATTCTTGTCCAAGGACAAGAATAACCTTGTAGGCTGGCCAGTGAAAATTTGCTCAAGCGTACTGGACGTTTTGGTATATAAAAATCGGAGGCATTCCATTTTCAAGTAATATATCGGCCACCTCCAGATATAGACTATAGTTCGGAACATAAAAGACTGATGTTGTTAACTAATTCAGTGAAAGTTTGATCTATATTTGAAAAATACCAATAGATTATACATGTTTACAGTGCATACAGATAATATTGACTGCAGAAATAAGAAATTATATTTGAACTCTATGTAAGAAATAATGGTTAATCAACAAGGAACCTTATTTCATGATGAAATCGGTGATTGATATTCTTAACATGCAGCTCAAGAAGAGTTGCATTAGATTACTTTAATTTTTCCTAACTAAAATCTAAAGAAATTTAAACGTAAAAAATCATTTAAAATTAAGAGCCAATAGGCTTCATTTCGCGATATAACATTATTTAAATTAAGGGGATATTAAACCCCACATTGTTTTAAAATCGAATTAGAAACTTAAAGATCGGAATCAAAGAGTTTCATGCCGAATATAGTAACTATAAAAGTATCGGCGACTACTAGCGTAAGCTAAAGCACGTAATTCAAGTACGTAGTACAAACTAGGGTAACTCGTTGCAAAGGTGGAGAAAGTTCTGATCGCTATTCTTAGTATTTCACATAATGTAAAACCCATCTCCTAGGAGAGGTATGATGTTATACATTATGGTGGGAGGTCACTACCCAGACAAGTTTCGTTCTTTATTGAGATCTCATCAGTGAGTAGCTAGACCAAATATAATACTAAAGGTATAGCGAAAAGAACTTATATACTCTGCTATGCGAGTTGTCAAAAAGGGGCCCATAAATTATTTAAAATAAAGAGCCAATAGGCTTCATTTCGGCGATGTAACATTATTTAAATTAAGGGGATATTAAATCCCACATTGTTTTAAAACCGAATAAGAATGTAAGATTATTTAAATTAAGGGGATGAGATCTCAATAAAGATCGAAACCGGTCTGGGTAGTGACCTCTCACCATCATGTATAACATCATATATCTCCTAAGAGATGGGTTTTACATTAGGTGAAATGCTAAGAATAGCGATCAGAACTTTCTCCACCTTGCTACGAGTTGCCCTAGTTTGTACTACGTGCTTTAGCTTACGCTAGTAGTCGCCGATACTTTTATAGTTACTATATTCGGCATGAAACTCTTTGATTCCGATCGTTTTTAAAACACTGTGTAAAAAATCATAACTTACTGATATCTACAAAGTACAAGGAATCGTGTACACTTCCTGTTATTCTTTATTTGTACAGTGTAGTTGTTTTCTTTTCGAAAATGCGGTGTGAAATTTCACAGTGAAAATATAATTTATAAATCTGCTAATGTCTTTTATTCTTCTATAGGGAGTGGGCGAAACTTTTGTAATAGCCAATTACACATAGATGGCCCAAAGCTATCACTAATTATGCACAGCACGTGGTGAAGAGATGCGACTAACCAGTGTCGCCATCTCGTGGTATCTAATCTTAATAATGTTTATTCTCGAAATAGTATGGGTTCTACGGTTTTTTTTTTTTTTTTGAGTTTATGGGACGAACAACTAGAGTTACCGGAAGAGAGAACTGGCTTGCGCATTCCAGAGAGATGGACGATAACTTAGGATGCTCTTTCAGGCAGAATAGCGCTGTGGACGCACACGCCACTTCCATTAAGCTATATACTACTGTGACGAACAAAGAACCATGGCGCCCACCTTAAAAGATGGATGACTTCCTTTAGCTACGATGAATGCGACAGTCCTCTGAGGCATACTTTCCACAAGCATACCAAAATCGATTGGAATTTTGGACCATTCTTCCTGCAGGAATTAGGTCGTGGACTGTTGTGGGATCCCTTGCTTTCGCCCGATGGTCCAAGTCATCTCAGATATGTTCAATATGAAGTTAGGGCTATGTAGAGCCCTAAAGGGCTCAGCTCAAGTGTGGTAACGTTCATGTCCACAAACCATGCAGTTTCACTAGCAGCTTATAACACAACACATAGTCTTGTTGAAAGAAACAATGGTGAGGTGAGTCACCAAGAAACACGACAAAGTAGGAAGCATTGCATTGTCCAGAATGTTTAGATAGCTCTCTGAGTTCAATATTTGTCGCACCACACATAGAGGTCCGAGGCCAAACTAGGAAAAACAGGACCATACCAATACATCACCACCTCCGAACTTCATAGTTGAGGTTAGGACTCTAGTAAGAGACGCTCACCAGGTATTCACCACACCCGTCCATCTGCTCGGTAAAGTATGTAGCGTGATTCATTGCTCCAAAACACAGCTTTCTAAGCGTCCACATTTCGCTATACATGCTCTTTGTACCACTGAAGCTGCATGTTGGTTCGGGTAATGTGGAGCTTGCGTATTGCAGTACTACGATGAAACACGTGTTGTGAGTCTAGGTTCTGAATATTTTGTGCAGATTCGTGTTCGAGTCGATTCCCGGAACTCCGCATTCAATGTGTCGGCCGACGAATAGCGGTTTTTACAAATTTTCCTTCATAGAACCCTACAGTCACGTTCGGTGAATGTGGTGCGTTGTCCTGCAGATAGCACTTGCAGTTGACTCCATGCGCTTCCATCTCAGTATGGTATCACTGGTTCTTAACTTGTGATAGCCAAATTTGTCCCCATTTGCTGAACAGATAGGCATCCTATAACAACTCCTCTTTCAAGCTTTGTCAGTTCCCTTCTCTCAGCCATCTTACCCAGACACTGTTGCACTGACTTGGGAACATCATATTCCTCCAATTTATACTGGCTATAAACACGCGACTCGTTACATGGCATGATACACCTTGTCCATGGGGTGTTCGTTGACTTCTTTTAAATTAGTGTATATTGATATAAACAAATTTATTACAGCGGCATTTCAGCAAAATTTTTTGTCACTTGCTATAGAAATTTTGGGTTCTCTATTTAACAAGCTAAATAAATTTTGACATTCCAGTAACGTCTTTTATTCCCTTATAGGGAGCAGGCCGCCGTTGTAGCTGCATCTATCCTTTGGAAACTGAGTGGGCAGTTCAATCTCCACTGGCAGTCCATAGTATCACAAGGGGATCTCTGTTAAGAATATGACTATTTTACCACGTGTTGATGACTGCGATTATGCTGTACTTTCCTGGGCAGTTGCTAATTATACTGATGTTCCGATTAGAATATGTTACGTGCTGAACTATAAAGATGGAAATTATGACCAACTTAGGAAATACTATTTTTGATCCCATGGTATCAGTTACTTTATTTATTCGTGTGGGGTTCCCCCCAGTTCCTCGACCGCCCATTAAACTCCAGGCATATGGTTGCGAAGCGCATAGCCACTAGACTAACCGCGCGGACGGTATCAGTTACTGAATGGGAAAGACATCAGCTATGCATTGAAATTTTTGAAAAATGCTTAAATGATGCAGTATCGGAATGTATCCCTAGAGTTCGAAGAATAAATAGGGTGGGGGTGAAATGGATATGCAACCTTAAACAAGAGATCCATCAGATCATGAGTGGAAGGAACATCGTGAGAATAAGAGTAACAGGAGTTATGAAAGATATATAGGGCGCAGACAAGAAAAGTAACGAAGGTTGTGCAAAAAGCTAAATCGGAATATGAAAAGAAAATGGCTATGCAGGCTAAAGGCAATCCAAAAGACTTTCATCGTTTTTATTATCGTTATGCAGCAAGTTAAAGGAAGAATCGATGTGAAAGAATAAATTTACTGAATGCAAATGCCACTAGTGTCAGAAGCTAATGAGATTGTTCGGTTAACGAGTGTTCCCTTTGCTAAGTTATATCAACCAAGTATATGTAACATGGTGCACAGTGATACTACAACATTCTATGAAAAGAGAGGTGCATAAGAATGAGGTTCAAGAACTGTTGCATAATCTGGATAAGAATTCAGCAATAGGGATAGATGAAATGTCGGCACTTATGCTAAATACATGTTCAATCCAATTAGCTAGGCCTTTTACATGTTTTTATAACTTTAATCTCAGCTCAGGAGAGATACAACAAGATGGAAAGAATGTATGATAATTCAGTTGTATAAGGGTGGTGCAAAAACCGATCGGTTTAAGTATATCGTCCTCTCATTATCTCTGGTGTTGTGGTGAAGATTTCAGAAAAGTTGAATGCTTGCATGAGTTTATTAAAGGAAGGTTATGTTTTAGCAATTTGCTCATATTTCATAAAATGTTACAGCCAAGTTGCATAAAGGGAATGGATACACTATGATACTATTTAATTTTCAAAGGCATTTGATAATATTCTACATGAAAGGCTGTTACATAAACTGGAGAGTATTAGTTTTGAATATAAACATGACAAGTGAATGGTTGACAGACAGGTATCAAAATGTGAAATACAGTAGGGGGTGTGAATCTGCCAGATTTAAGGTGACCAGTGGTGTACCCCGGGATTCAGTCCTTGGATCATTGTGTAATCTCTACAGTAAAAACATTAAGAAGGATATGACAGCTGAACAGTTTTTTTTTGTTGATGCAAAGATAGGCAGGGCAATCACAGATTCTACTGATATCCAGCACTTGAAATGATTTCAATTGACTGGAAATTTGGGCAAATACAAATGGCTATCATTTCAGTGTTAGTAATTGTAAAGTTAGTGCTAGAAATGAGATGTCCCATTTTTTCCCTCGCAAATCATTCCGCCCTCATTTAGAGAACTGTAAATCATTTGAATTTGGCGGTAAGTCTAGGATCATTCTAATAAAAAATAAATCGTTTTCTGCTTTCACGATGAATGATGGAAATCAAAATTCCCATTTATTTTTTTATTACGCAAAGGTGACTTCCAAAGATGGAGACATACACTTTTAAGGTCGCAGGTGAGAAAAAAGGTGTCATATGAAAAATGAATTATTAAAAGCAGCAACGTATTGTTGCTTTTTAAGATTTCATTTTTTATCATCAGTTCATATTTTTAGCTTGTAATGATAATGCTAGTGGCAGCATAGTCTTGTTATGGTTTTACAACAAACATCAACTCAAGAGATAAAGTTCAATTAGAAGAACTTTTTTCCTGTACATTTTCCCATCCAATTCCCGAGAGAGAGAGAGAGAAATTATGGAATATCATGTTCATGTCATTCTCATGTAAGATGTCACTGAAAAGTACACTCAGTGTATGGTAAAACTTAAAGACCGTGATGCTTGCTATATTCTAGGAAGACTAAAGGATACAATAGTGCATCCCGTCTACTATAAATAAATAAAAATAAATCGGCTAACGCCTTTTTATTCCCGTATACGGGGAGTAGGCGAGGCCATTTAGCCCTATCTAACTTTTGAGACTGAGTGGGCAGTTCAATCTCCACTGGTACCAATCAGAGATTGATGGCCCAAGGCTATCACTAATTAAGCGGTACTCAGTGAAGAGAGACGGCTCAAATGTGCCGCCATCTCGTGGTCCCTAACACAATATATTTAATGTCTGAAATAATGTGGGTTCTACGGTCGATTTTCTTGAGTTTACAGGACGAAAAACCTGAGTTTCCGGGAGGAAAAACCTGCTTGCCCGTGCCAGAGATCGACTAACTCGGGAACCGGTCGAAAAAAGGCTTAGAAAAATTTCCTCTAGTCGCCGACTAGACTCGAAACCAAGTCTTCCTTCGTGCGGCCAAGCGCCGTGGTTGGCAAACGCCACATCCACTGAGCTACACAGGCTACTATAAGGAATGAAAACACCTCAGAGATTTAATATTTATTTTAAAAACAGATTTCTAAACCTTTCTTCGACCGGTTCCCGAGTTAGTCTATTTTTGGCACTGGCAAGTGGGTTTTTCATCCTGTAAACTCAAGAAAATCGACCTTAGTACCCAAGTTATTTCAGGCAGTAGCATATCTTGTTAGGGTTAGGTACCAAGAGATGGCAGCACTTGTTTGCCAGCCTCTCCATCGATGACTGCTATAATTAGTGACAGACATGGGCCAGCTATCTCTGATTGACTTCCGGTGGAGATTGAGCTGCCCACTCAGTCTCCAAAAGCTAGATAGGATATAAAGGCCTCGCCTACTCCCTATAAGGGAATAAAAGGCATTAACTGATTTATTTTTTTATTTATGGTAATAGGATTAGTTTTTGTTATTTACTTAAGTTCCGAGTTTTTGTTCTGATTTCTTGAGAATGATCAATTGCAGACTAGATTTTTATGCAAAAAATCTAGTCTGCAAACCCAACTCGTCACACTCTTAGGCAACTTCCACGGATGGCCCTTAGTTTACTGAATATAGCCTGGCCTGGTTGGCCAAGTGGTCAGTATATCCGTTCTCCTGTCAAAAGGCTGCAGGTTCAAATCCCGACATGGATGTTTCTGATTGTCTGTGAAAATACTAATGATGGTGGTCGGCATCAGATGGCGTTGGTATAGATGATGAAGGTAGTTGCGGTTGGTGGATTTGTGGAGACGGAGAGTTGGACTTCCTGGGGATGTTATGTAATAATAATAATTTATGATATATTGAAAAATTTCACTTGTATCAATTTTATAAACCCTTTAACATCGTAAAAGTTTCTATTCATGTCCCCTCTTATCCGCCTATCAACTAAATTTTGTAATCCACAAACCTTCAACCTGTCCTTGTAGAGTATTCCACAGACCTGCCACCATCTTGGTCGTTCGTCTCTGAATCCTCTCTACCACCTCTTGGTCTCCAAGAAACCCAGGTGACCAAATCTGTGCACAGTAGTGAAGATGTGGCCGAATCATAGCCTTATAAAGAAGGATGGTATCTTTACTATTGTCAGCATGTTTTTCTACATCCAACTAATCCTTTTAGTTCTTTTAATCACTTTTGTATTATGCCCTCTGAACTTCAACTCTTTGCGCATCATTACCTCCAAGTCTATAACCTCATCAACTTTCTCCAATCCAATACCATCGATATGATAGACGGTATGCAATATTTTCGACCAAAGCGAATAACCTTGCCTTCTGCAACATTAAATTGACAATCATTTATCCCTTATCCACAATGCCAATTTATTTAAATCATCCTGCAGTATATCTACGTGACCTATATCAACTATTGCTTCCCTAAGTTTTGCATCATCATCAGCAAAGCAAACAACTGAATATCCCCTCTTAAATCTTTCCCTATGTCATTGATATACAAATTAAAGTAGTGGCCTAGTACTGAACTCTGAAGTATTCCACTAGTCTCCATCATTCTCCTAGACTCCACTCCACCATATATTACTCTCTGGTGTCTGTCCATCAGCCATCCCCTATCCATGCTACTAGCCTCATATCCATTCCCATCCTCTCCATTGTTTGTAATAGTTTTCCATGTGGTATTCAATCGAATGCCTTAACAAACTACAGCAGTATCATAGTGTAGCCATTACCTTTATCCAATTCTTTAACCGACCCTTTACAAAAGCTATGATGTCCACTATAAAGTATCGCATCCCTATCCGCCAGTGTTGTATTTTACCTTTCACCAACTTTTCCAATACTTTATCAACCACTGCTGATTATATTAATTGGTCTGTAGTTTACCACCTGTGTCTTCGAACCACCTTTATACAATTGTACTACATTTCCTTCCTTGGAACCCTGCAAGAGCTGAGACTTAGATTGAACAACTTTCGTCGGGAGACGATGCCAATTTTCTTGCATACTCAAGTAATACTCGGCTTACATTCCATCCAGTCCCACTGCTGTGTTCATGTTCAAATTTTTTAATATGTTGAACATCTCGGTTTCGATATGTGTCTCTGTAACATCAGCAACTGTAAATTCTCTACCTGGATGATACATCTTTGCAAAATGATCATTCAACAACTCAACTATATTTTGGCCAAGTCACCTTCCTATCATGAACATTGTTTAAAGTCATCCTATCATTGTCATTTTTCATCTTACTTGCTTCATAACGAGAAAACTCTTTTGATTTATTTTGGCCTGTTTAGCTAATTCTCTCCTATCCTATAATCTGATTTGGCCTTTCTTACCATACTAGTCACCCTTCTTGATTGCACTGGGTACTGCTCATGAGTATACTAATCATTTTTTCCTTTATATTCCCTAACAATGTTTTTTTTTTCGAAGCTCTTGTTTTATATCTCCAATTATCCACTTATTTCCAACTTGGTTTATTCTCCTGACCTCGGGTTTGCAATCTGATACTGCTACCCTCAAGCAATCTCTGACCACTTGCCATGCACTACTGACATTCTTTCCTTGTAGCCACTCAAGCCATGGCACTGTTCCAATATTACTCCTGAGTCTCTCATAATTACCAGCGTTATAGTTGAACATAAACCCCTTCTTGACAGAGGATTCCACATGATTGGTAACTTCCCAGAACAAGACCGCATAGTCACTCTCCCCAATTGGAGGCGAAGTATCTACCTTAGTTGTGGATATATTTTCTGATGCTATTATTAGATCTAACACTGTCAAACTCATTCTTTCCTCTATAACATGTTGTATCATGTAATTATCTCTTCACAACTATATAAATCCTACTTCCATTCTGCCACCCTCTTTCCTCCCTCTCCAATCGATGTTCCAATAATTAGTCCCCCATAATAATTGTTCGGCCTGCATTCATTGTTGTTAATCTGCCAATATATGCATCTACATCTTCCTGTGGGACCCCTGGTCAATAGTAGCATTTAACAACATATTTTGTCCTATTTCCCTCTATCTCACACCAAACAGCCTCAAATGAACTATCTCCCGAAGACTTAAAATCTTCTTTAACTACTAGTTTTCTTTGTTGTAATTTTTCAACTATCATCTGCGATACACTACCTCTTGTTCTATTCCCTCTATTCTCTCTGAAAATACAATACCTTTTACATTCTATTCCTGTCACTATATAATTTTCAGTCAACCAGGTCTCACTGATGCCTATAATTTTCGGCGAAGTCGAGCTGATCAATGCTAAAAAACTCTATAACCTTATTCCTGATACTTCTTGCATTCATGTGTATCAACATCCATTTGTATCCATAGTTACCCTTGTGTAATGTCATTACCAATCCATTCAAATTGGAAACCTGTTAAATCCCATTCGGCATTGCATTGTACATATGCTCATTTACAAAGGGTACACGACAACTGGGCGATGGCCAAATGGGCGACGGAATAAAAGATCAAATATGCACTTCTATTCTGTTGATCTATTACCTGGTAAATTTAAATATTTTTTTGAGAAATGAGTTAAAAGAAATAAACATAAAATTTGAAAAATCTCACTTATAATTAAGTTTATTTTTATTGGTAGAATTACGAATTGCATAGAAGTTATATTGAAATTTCCCATACAAAAAAATGAGTCAGCTAGTTAATAAATATTTATATTATATATTTTCGTTTATATCATATATATCAAAATTTGTAGGCTCGTTTAGGAAAGAGATGGTTAAAAAGAGTGGTCCGAAAATGATTTAAAAATGAAAAGGTATAATTGCACAGTATTAAAATAAAGAAAAAATATACTTTTGTTTTAATTCATTTATTGATATTATATTGTGATTAACAAACATATTTACAAATGTTACATATATACAATAAAACAAAGTATATGAAATTCGAAACAATTTTTTTGAATTTATTAATTCATATTATAGTTATGCAATACCACGTAAATATTCTATTATATTTTCTCTATCGTAATTAATAACTTTTTCAAAATTCTTTGGTCGGCTTCATCGTAACGTCTACGTTTGTGCTCATGTTGAAAACCTGCTACTGCTCTTTCATAATCATCATATGTTTTTTAAATTTTTTGTAGTCCATTTATAAAAATCCATAAATCTGGATGGCTTGCGCTGCTGCCGAAGCTCAATTGCAGTTTTCGATGACAGGCTTCCGCAAAATTATTTGTCCTATCGCTTCCAGTTATTGTTCTTTGGTACACAGACCAAACGTTTAAGGGAAATATCGGTGGAGCCCTGGTTCTGTTATTCCGTAGACGACCTATGTACGTGTTCGTAAACCATTCTAAAATTGGTTCAAATTCATTGGATAAATCATTCTCTAGTTCAGAAATAGCGTAAATAATATCTTATTCTGGAACGAAAGCAAGCGAAGTGATCATTTTTGAATTTAAAGCGAATTGCGCATCAAAATTATATCTGGTTAAAAGACTGCATGAAGCTAAATGTTTACGAAGATTTTGTACGAGAAGGAAAAAGCAACCATTTATGTTAGCTTGTGTAAATAATATATGTAACGCTTGATGAATGGCAATTTCAAAATCAACATTTATATTTTCGGGGATCTAGTAATGGCCACATTTCATGTATCATATAAAATAATTTTGTGTATGTTTCAAGAGTCTTATTAGGTAATAAAGTATATAAAACAAGACCTCCATCCTTTCTAGCCAAAATAACAAATATTTGAACAAAAAGAAGGGGAGAAAGTAAAAATGTGCCATCCATAAATAATTCATTCATGCTTTGGCTTCACACTGCATGGCTTTTACGACCAAAAATTAATATTCTCATGGGATCGACTTGTTCTGATCCAGAATCAGCCAATAAAAAACGTTCAAATTGTGATGGACTGAATTTATAATTTAAGTATTCTTCAGGAATAATTGTTTCCCTAGAATCAGGATTAATTGGGGCTTTTAAATTTTTTAGTCTTCTTCTTTGAATATTTCTGCACAGACTGCTATGATTTGGAAGCATTCCTTCTACCGCAGAAGAAACATTTTGTAGAACTTGAGTTCTGATTTGTGATGGGCTGTTCATTGTCGTATTCGCTAATTTTTTGGCTGTTGTACTAACTTCTTGTGTTATTACTCTTGCCGCATTTCCAGAACTGCTACATGTGTATTCCTGTTTTTCAGAAATTAGTGATCCATCACTGACACGTGTCCAGATTCTACCTTTGCATCCTTTGTTTTTATTTTCGCATCGCCAAAATTGAACTGAACCTTTCTTATCAATCTTGTCTTTAACATAAAGATAACCATTCCAAGCATATTTTTCCTTGTCTCTTTGACTTAATATTCTTGAATTATCCATTTCTGAAGAATAGAAACAAGAAATATAAAAATAAAATTAAAAAAAAGTTTTCACTATTGATATAATTAAGAATTTTTTCAGTACTATTTGAAAAATAGTATTGTAAAAATTCATATCAATATTGAAATATTTCTATACTTCTATATAATTGTACTTAGCAATTTGTTTCATTTGAGAGATAATCAAGAGTTTGAAATTTATTTAAATTAGATGTCATGTATCCATAGTACTGAAAAAATTCTTAATTATATCAATAGTGAAATATTTCCTAATTCTAAGTATATAATTGTACTTAGTAATTTGTTTAATTTGAGAGATAATCAAGAGTTTGAAATTTATTTAAATTAATTTAGATGTCAGGTATACAATTTAGTATACGATTAAGATTATAACATAACATCACTGGCCAGAAGGGTGAAGCAAGATGCTTTTTATTCCCCGTTGTCTGATAGGGAGGACGAATTGAAGGAAAGATTTATGAGCTGGAAGCTCGCCCTGGGGGGTGGGGCACGGAGATTAATCGTTGTTGCTAGTATTTAGGATGGCTTTTGGCCTCTTGTATTTGAAGAGGTCAGTTTCATCATAGTTTGCTGCCTGTTTAACTAGATCGTTGGGGTGTGTAGAGATCTTTGAGAAGAATTTTTACGCTGTAGTTTGTAGGAAGGAGTAGATGTAAGGGATGTTTGTATCTCTATGCAGTTGAACGTTTCTCACAAACCACGGTGCATCCATGATCATGCGCAAACACTTATTCTGCACTCTCTACAACCTGGGAATGTTGGTGTTGGATGTGTGGCTCCAGGCTGGAGATACATATGTTGTTATGGGACGGATCGTCAGCAGGTAGAGGAGAACTTTGATTCTGGTATTTAGCTTGCTTTTTCTATTTATTAGAGGGTAAAGTTGTGTGATGGTTTTAGATGCTTTCGCGCATAAGGCTTTGATGTGTGGGTTGAACGTTAATCTTTTGTCTAGAATTACCCCAAGATACTTTGTTTCTGTTTTCCAGGGAATTTTGGTGTTGATTAGATAAAGGTCCTCCTTGGGAGTTGCCAATCTTCTGGTGAAAAGTATCACTATACTCTTTTGGGGATTCACTTGTAATCTCCATTTGGAGAACCATTGTTCTAGTTTTAGTAGGTTTTCTGGCAGTTTTTTAGTGGCGAGATGTGGTTGTAGAGATCTGGCAAGTACTGCTGTGTCATCCGTATAGAGTGCTAAGATGGATGACATTGGGTTGTGTGGGATATCTGCCATATATATATCAAAAATAAGATCGGTGCCAGCAGGAAACCTTGGGAAACTCCCGCAGAGATCCGTCGCTGACTTGAAACTGTTCCGTTTATTTTGACCTGCATGTGTCTGTTCTGGAGATAAGATTTAATTAGGTGGACGATTCTTGATGATATGCCTGCTGAGATGAGTTTGTGTAGTAATCCGAAGTGCCATATCTTATCAGAAGCTTTTGCTATGTCGAGGAAAACTGCTCCAGTGTGCTGATGCCAATTGTAGCCGGTGGTGATGTACTTAATTATCCTATGAATCTGTTGAGTAGTATTGTGATGTTGTCGAAAACCAAATTGTTCCTTTGGAAGGATATTTAACTCGTTTACTGAGGCTTGGAGTTTGGAGAGGATGATTTTTTTCGGCAATTTTGCCCAAGTTTGAGATTAGGCTGATGGGTCGATAGCTTTCAGGCAGGTGTGGATCTTTACCTGGTTTATGCACTGGGACCACATCTGCGACTTTCCAATAGCTGGAGAAATAGTTAAATCGGAACATGGCGTTGATTATGGTGGTGAGATGTACGACAGCTGTTTGGGCAGCAGTTTAATTCTATTTGTTATGCCATCTGGGCGAGGGGATTTTTTTATTCTTTAGCTTCTTTAGAACTTCATAGATTTCCACTGGTGAGGTTTGTTGTTGCAGGTGTCGGTGAGTTTTAGTGCATATCTGACTTGGAGGTGGATTTTATAGACATGCTTGATGCCCAAGTTGTCGTATGTAGGGCCACACTGTTTTTCTAGGTTCTTTGCTATCTCTTCAGCTTTTTCTGCATCCATGTGTACTAGGCTCCTGTCTGACTTGAGTGGGGGAAGAGATTTGTTTTTGTTTCTGAGGCTTCTTAATATGTTCCAGATGGAGTGTTCGCCGGGTGATATAGAGGCTAGTTTGGCTTCCTATGTTTCGTTCCTGTGAGTTTTAAGTGCTCCTCTAACTTTATCGTTCAGTTTGTTGCGGATCGTTTTGTCATGTGGTACACGGGTGTTGTTGTACCTTTTCCTTGCTTTGTTTTTGTCCCTAATTAAATCCATGATGTCTTCAGGTAGTCGGTTTGGCTTAAGAGTGGTTTTGGTAGAGGTCCTTTATGGCTGTGTTGATTTGCTGAGTCAGGCTTTTGACAGCATTTTCAATTTCTTTTATGGATCTGATGTGAGGGACAGGTCCAATGTGTTCCGATAGTACTTCGGGTAGTTTTTTTCCATGATATGAAGGAGTGTGTGTGTGTGGGGGGGGGAAGCAGTTGTTCTTGCTTTCCCAGCTGGAGCAGGATTGGATTGTGAACGGATGTCAGCTCGTTTAAAGAGTCTAGGCTATACTGTAGCTTAATATTTTGTAGGATAGCAATGCCAAGTATGTCGGCTGTGCCATACGTACTATGATGTGTTGGTTCTGCGGGGCCTGCCACCACTGCATAGTTTGAACTGGAGTAGCTGAAGAGGGTGTTTAAGATTATAAATTTTGAATACATACCTTTTTATTTACTGAAACTTGTTCTTTGCACGTGGTAACTGTAACGTTGACACAAATATCGGAAATGATGTAATAAACAAACAACTAGTCTTACTGTTTAATAGAAGTCAAAATATCTTGCGAATGCGTATTAAACTAAATAACCGCACACAAAACTCCCAAATGATAAATTGCCAAACAAGACACCTTACGCAGCGAAGCTCAGAAATACTTCTTCAGACAATAAAAATAAACTTAATTATAAGCGAGATTTTTCAAATTTTATGTTTATACCGAAATTTCAATATATGTTCAATACAATTCGTAATTCTACACAATAAATATAAACTTAATTATAAGCAAGATTTTTCAATATTTTTGTTTATATACCGTTCTTTTAACTCATTTTTACCTGGTAATAGATCAACAGAATAGAATTGCATATTTGATCTTTTATTCTGTCGTCCAGTTGACCGTGTCCCTTATCAAAGGGGTGGCCAGAGACATGCTTGATTTCATCTTCCCTAATATTTCTAGTTTCCCTTTGAGAGTGTGGTTTTGCACTACCACACTCTCACTAAAGAACGCTTTCTCCAAACATCTAACTGCAAAGCTACATAAATGTAGTCCATCGGGCACACTTCCTTAATTTTTGCTTCTACCAACTCATTGATATCTTTTCTCATTGCATATTTCTCATCTTTCAAATTATTTGTGCCTGCCAAAATAATTAACTGGTTGCTTTTTTCTGCATACTTACACCTTCACTAAACATCCTTTATCTTCGCAACTGGAAAACATGCTTTCTTCACTTTCCCAGTAAATATACCTCTTATCATCGAAAACCCCATAGAATACAATGCCATCTTTTTTGACAGTTTCTTGCACTTTACGCTTTTCCCATTCACTCCTTCTTTCTTTCTCCATCCTTTTGTACCACACACCAATCGCTTCTCCAGTCACCAAGCTTTCCTTTTGTTCTCTGATGGAGTCCGTGCAATCATGCAATTTCTTTACGTGCTAGCATCTCATCATCCACGTAAATTCCAACCACTTCCTTCAAACTCTCATTCACATTTTGATGAGAAGTAGAAACTTCTCATACATTAAACTAGCATCTGCACACACTCGCTCATGAATTGGCGAGTGTGTGCAGATGCCAGTTTAATGTTGCAAAGTGTAAGGTTTTAAAATTTGGGAAGCAAAGATGGGATGCAGAGGATTGGTTGAGGATATTTTGGATAAGTGGAGTAGATGAAGGATGTGGGAGCTGTGGTGGATAGGGATCTTAAAATTTAGTGGACAATTTCGCTAAAATTGTGATGACACAGCGGATTATGGGAATGATGGGAGAACACTGACATGTAGAAGGTAAGGATGTTTTGATTCCATTGTACAAGACTTTGATATGGCCGCATGGGTTACTATACACGGACTTGATCGCTAGGTTTTCAAAAGAATGATGAGATGCTGGAGAGGATCCAGAGATGATTGACTAAATTGGTTTCTAGTCTCTGGAATGTGGAATATGAGGACAGATTGAGAAATGAAAATTACACAGCCTAGTGGATAGAAGGAAGGGGGAGACATGATCGAGACATATAAGTTAATGAAGGGTAATTAACAGATTAGTTTGGATGAGATTTTTCATAGAGTATCTGAGGACGGGGGGGGGGAGAACGAGAGGCCATCCCTGAAAGCTGTATAAGGTGGGTATGAGCAAATGGGTGACGAGTAGATATTTTGCTTGGAGAGTGGTGGGTGATTGGAATGAATGTATTACTTGTGGTGAGTTCTAAGGACAGTGAGTCCATATAAGTTGAGGTACGAGGAGCTATGCATGTGAGAATGGGAACTCCGATGATGAGTCTCTTGACTCCATGGAAGTCTGTTGATAATAATAAGTCAGAGTGCATTATAAAATAGATGAATCCTCTGCCTTTTATTCCCTAAGAAAGTAGGTGGCGCTCCTTTAGCCCTAACTAACTTTTTGAAGATAGTAGGCAGCCACTCTTCATCTTTCAAGTTTTTACTGAATCCAAACTATTAACCAATAAGAGCTTTTCAGGAAAGAGTATGGCAGATTACTGCCAACATCTAATGGCCCTAAACCTTAACATTCGTGTGAAGTAATCCCCTTTGCATCATCAGCAAGTTCTGTTATTGTCTGTAATAGCCTTCTGTAGTCATTTATATTCGGGGTTAAAAACCCAATTTTCAGCGAGGTAAAATTCTATTTGCTTGTGCCAAAGACCGTGTGAGAACTGGCCGAAGAAAGGCTTAAGACGCTGCATCGCCATCGTTTTTTAAGTTTTCTGGGCTGTCTGTGCGGATTTTCTTCGGATACACGTTCCCACACTAAGAATTACATTATTTCATTTATTTTTTGTCCATTCATATATTTATCAGTCTTCACACGCAGTATATTAGTGTCTGTCTAAATGTTCATTTTTAGCTGTTTTTTTAATCCCCCCCCTCCATTAAGTTATACCCTAAACACGTTTGCGCAACCACCGAGTCGCTATGACAAGTTTTTAGTTTGCTTTATTGTTATTTAAGTTCTATATTTATTTTAATCTCCAAAGTCAACATTTAACAGCGGGCTCTACTTAACACGTTAATGATTAGCACGAATACGTAACCAGACGCGTTTCAATTTCGTTTTCAGAAACAAAGTGGTTGACTCAGTTTAAAAGAAACAGTTCACAGCATTAACTTTCTAACAGTAAGAAATTGTCTTTTTTTTTTATCACACTGTAATTTCCTTTGAATAATTGGCCTGTTTCTAAGTAGCTTAAAGCAAGTTCAGAGCAACATAGCTGACAGCAAATAATACAAGAAACTCATGTATGTGCGAAACTTTCCTGTCATTCTGAAGTTTTAATAACTATTACCAAAAATTATAAATTATAATTATTGTTTATTTAAAAACGAATATTTCCATTTAAGTGGCATTTACAGTTACTTGGACTAATCCCTACCTGTAACACTAGCAGTAGAGCCTCACAATTTTGTTCTCTGTGCAGTTGCCCGATATTATATTATTACATTGCGCCTCGAGTTTATTCTACACAACATTATACAACTCATCTAACACCAGTTCATCGAAGGAATGGAATTGGGTAGCCTTGATAAAATATGCTACCTCAGTCTCCTAGATGCATTCAGTCTGAGGTCTTTCCAACTTAGAATTTTATTATATTATTATTATTATTATTATAAGAAACCAATCATTCCTATGGAGTACCCTAAAACATGATTCACTGCCAATACAATTCAAACAGACCTCAGTCCATCATTACAACGGTAATAAATTTGTTAAATAACAAGTTCCTTTTGATATGATTTTCTAATAAATCATACATTCTTTAAAATTATCATGGAGAATATATGAATTTTTTTTAATTTAATCATCTTTTTAGTTTAATGACATATATATTAGTTATCAGTGGGTAATTGTTATTTAGTTTGCTACACTTAGTAATATTTTTTGTAGTTACAGATATTTCTTACAATGTACAAGACTCACTGTCAATGTATTTTGGATACTGCTATCAGCGGAAACTTTGAGGAGGTTAGTTTTACATGTTAAACTCATTTATTGTAAAAGTTGATTTGTAAACTTAATTTTTAAATGTTATGTTTTTTTGTATACCATGATTGTCCACATTAATGTAATATGCAAAATCATTATCTAATTAGTTTTCATTGTCAGTGTCTGCAAGTCTAGATTTTCTTAATACTCCTTACTTTCATTTTGTATCAAACAACAGGATATATTATTATTATAGGGATATCTTCGTGGAGTCAGAAGGCTCATGATGGGAGACCCAAACTAACCACACAATATCTATCATACCTCTTCTTGAACTCCTTTACAGATGAAGCACTCACAACTGAGTCAGGCAATGCATTTCATTCATTCATTCACCACTCTCCAAGCAAAAAATCTAGTCCTGACACCCTTGTTAACCACACTCTTACTTAATTTCTAGGAATGACCTCTTGTTCTTCCACCACTATCCCACTGCTGAAATATTTCCCCTGCATCAATCTTATAAAAACCTTTTAGTAATTTAAATGTTTCTATCATATCCCTCTTCTCTGCCTATCAACTAACCTCTCTAATCCACAAACTCTCAATCTATCAATGTAGGGAGCATTCTTTACACCACTCACCAATGTGGTCATTCTCTTCTGAATCTTTTCTACCGCCTCCTCATCACCAAGGAATACAGGCAACCAGACCTGGCAGTAATCCTGATGTGAATATATCAATGCCTTATAAAGAGGAATAATAACTTCTTTATCTCTGCATGCTAGTGTGTTCTTCAATAACCAAGTAATCCTATGAGCTATTTTGTACACCTTAGTAATGTGCCCTCTGAACTTCAACTTCCTATCCACTAACACCCCCAAGTCCCTAGCCTCGTCAATCTCTTGGAGTGCTGTTCCATCAATGCAGTACACTGCTGGTAACCTTTTAATCCCAAAATACATAACTTTCCACTTTTCCACATTGAACTGACATCCATTACCTTTTGCCCATTTTGCCAGCTTATTTAAATCATCCTGCAAGCTCTCTACATCAGCTTGGTTAATTATTGTGCTATCCAACTTTGCATCATCAGCAAACAACTGAATATCTCCCTATAAGTCATTTCCTATAGCATTTATGTAAAAATTAAACAATAATGGTTCAAGCACAGTCTTGAGGCACACCACTGGTCACCTGCTTCATCCTGGACTCTGCTCCTCCATACACTACTTTTTGGTATCTGTCCATGAGCCATTCCCTTATCCATGTCACCAGTTTAATATCCATTCCAATTTGTTCTCTGGGATATTCTGTCAAAAGCCTTACCAAAATCCAGAAGTATCACTTTGTAGCCATTCCCCCATCCAACTCAGCTGTCACTCACTCTATTATAAAAAGTTAATAAATTATTAAGGCAGGACCGACCTTTAACAAAACCATGCTGGCCCCCATAGAGTATCATATTCTTATCCACCCATTCTTGAATTCTGTCCTTAACCAAATTTTCCAATACTTTTACCACTACTCCCGAGATGGTGATTGGGCTGTAATTTGCTACTACAGTCTTAGTCTCCTTTATGCAAAGGAACTATTTTACCTTCCTTCTGCTCCCTAGGAACCATAATTTTGGATGGAATATCAGCTCAAACTTAAGTTAAATAGCCAAGTAAGAGGCATTGACAATTGCTTTGCATGTTTATGTAATACCCGAGCTGATATTCCATCCAAAACTACAGCAGTGTTTGCATTTAAATTTTGCAATATCCTGAATACCTCTGATTCATTAACTTCAATTCTCATAAAGAGTTATTGCTACAGAGGACACAGAAATATCCTCAACTCAGGTGATAGACATTTTGAAAAATGGTCACTCGGTAACTCTACTATTACATCTGATTCAGTCACCTCGATACCATCAGCACTCACTAAGGTTATTCTTCCAAAGTCATTCTTCCTTTTACTTGCTACTTTGATACAAGTGGGTTGGAGGAACTGGAGTGTTATGCGATAAGAGGGTGCCGATCAATCTGAAAGGCAAAATCTATAGGACAGTAGTGAGACCAGCTATGATGTATGCTATAGAAACTGTGGCCAAGGAAAAATAACATTAGCAGGATGGAAGTAGCAGAGATGAGAATGCTTAGGTGGATGTGTGGTGTGAACAGAAAGGATCGTCTGAGAAATGACTATGTGAGGGGAACAGTGAAAGTTACGAACTTAGGAGCGAAGATACAGGAGGCAAGGTTGAGATGGTTTGGTCATGTGATGAGGTGGGAGGACGAATATGTGGGAAGAAGGGTCATGCAGATGGATGTGCAAGGAAGGAGGAAGCATGGGTGACCAAAGAAGAGATGGAGGGAGCTGGTAGAAGAGAACTCGAGGATGAAGAACTCGGATGTGGTGACAGCCCAAGACAGGAGGATGTGGAGAAGACTCATCATCAACAGTGACCCCACTTAAGTGGGAGAAGCTGCAGAAGAAGAAGAAAGAAGATCTCTTAGAAGGTGTATGAATTCCATTTCCTTTTTGCTATGTGATCTTTCTTTTCCAATTGATATCACGATAGTTAAAATCGCCCATAATAACAATATGTACTTCAAAAGCTAAGATATTCCCAATAATGTAATTGAATTTAATGAATAATAAAATTCTTAAAACAGTTACTGCAATACACTTGATATCTCTAATAACTGCTATGGTGAATTCATCATATAATGAGATATGAAAGACATTTTGTTACATTAAAAAAAAAATAAAACTTTATGTCTAAATTTTTACTTCTTTCTTAAGCAATAAATATATGGGATTCTTGCTTAATATGATGAATATATTATTGGAAAATCAATGGTGAGTGAAATCAGTTTATTATGATGGAGGCAATTAAAACCTGTATTTCAATGTGATGGGGCACTGACCCGAACTGAAAACATTCAAATTAGCATAGCTGGGAAAGTAAAAAACAAGCTTATATTTAAATAATCTGTTAAAAAAAAGATTTAATCATTATTGCTGAAGCTTTACTTTACTTAACTAGCACAAATGGAAGAAACTTTTATAGCAGTTAATAATATTTACTAGCCATAAGAGATGCAACTGTTACTTCTGTGCATGGCCAGGGACATAAGATTTATTTTGTTATTTTCTCTCTCTCTCTCCTGCTATCCAGAATGGAGAGAGTAAATGAGCAAGGTAAATTCAGGCTTTGGACTTGAAGAGGAAGCGAGCAAGAGAATTAGTGGTGGTTGTGGGGACAAATGATTTAACTGGACATAAGGAGAATGTAAGGGCGAATATCAGGAGGTTATTGAGAAGAGTGAAAGAAGACAGTATAGTTGGAAAGGTTGTCAGTGTGTTGTCGAGGTATGACAAGTTGAGACGGAGAACCAGAATTATGAATGGTATGCCTATGACCAGATCCAATACTCTCACACCGCGAGTCCCTTCAGTTACGTGCTGTTTCAGATATTTACTGTATCTCTTAGGTGTATGAATTCCATTTCCTTTTTGCTGCACGATCTTTCTTTTCCAGTCTATATCACAATAGTTAAAATTGCCCATAATAACAGCCTGCTGAGCTGTTTGAGAAGAGAGTACAGTTCATTGATGTATGGCATGTGTTTGAGGGAAGAATAGAGTTATACAGGTGTGATGGGTTGCATTTGAATGTCTTTGGAGTGAGTGTACTGGAGAAAGTGTTGTTAGATGGAAGTGCAGTGTGATGCAAGCAAGAGATCAGAAGTAAGAGATGAAGTGGAAGATCAGGAGAGATTGGTATTGAAGAGATAGGTGCTTGACAATGGGAACAGTAATAGTGAGTGTGAGATGAAGAGAGAATGAAAATTTAGGAGGAACAGGAAAGGGGGTAGACGGAGATACATGGCATAGGGAGAGTGGATGTTGGAAGTAGCAGTGAATATACGTATGGAGATGATCAGTGTAGAAATGGAATATATTGTGAGGCAGGCAAGGAAGTTGAGACTAAGCAGATATATGTGGTAAGTGGTGATAAGTGATTGGGCAAGGACTGGTATGGTGGGGAAATCGCAACCAACAAGTGGCTTGGATAGGACTCGTTGTAGACCTAAAAATGAACTGCTGTGTTTATTTACAAATGCTAGAACTATCAGAAATAAGGGAGATGAAATGATTTCACTGATTGAATTTATTCACCCCAAAATGGTCGGAATAAGTGAAACATAGTTGAATGAAGATATCCTAATGGAAATAGAATGGAAGGATACAGTATTTCTTTTGAGGATAGAAAGGACAAGAAGGGAGGTAAGTGCTGCTGCTGATGATAGTAGAGGAAGAATGTGGAGGGCAGCGATGAAGAAATGTATAAATAACTTGGATTAGTAAACAAAGGAATGGTAATTATTATGGGTGATTTTAATTATGGCAGTATAGATTGGAATGAAGAGATAGTATTTGGAAATCAGGAAAATGAATTTCTCAAGTTCTTGAGAGATAACTATCTCAGACAGCATGTAAAGCATGTGAAGATTGAATTTTAGATCCTTTCATTTCATCAGAGGATATAATTGTGAGTGTAATTTTACACTTTCCTCCATGACATGATCACCTCTTGGTGATCATGACAAGCTTAGGAGACAGCCATAAGCAGGGAATGAGGAGTTGAGCAGTAAGGAAATAAATGCTGCTTGGGAAGTGACAAAGAAATACATACAGCATCAATGTGTGAATGTATTTTGAAGGTTAAAAGGCTGAATAAGGTAGATGTAAAATGGATGAATGAGAGGCTTAAGCATGAAATCTGGAAGAAGGTACATTGGAGGGGTAGTACAAGATGAGTAATGGTAATAACCAGTTACATGATGAGTGTAAAGAACAAGCCAAGAAAGTGACTCAGTAAGGACAACAAAAGTGCAGCATGAGCAGAAATTAGTAGATCAGGTAAAGAAAAACCCTAGTTTTTTAAGTATGTGGCAATAGAAGGAAAAATGATTATGCAAGCCCGGCTTGCAGACCATGCTCTGGATACTCACCACAGAATATGTTGGAAGAAAAGCCACAGTAATTCACTGCAGCAAGTTTAAATTCAAAAGACTCTTCATAGAATCAGCCTCAGCCCTAAAAAAAAAACGTGCCAAAGCTCAACAAATTTGGATTCATGAGGCTGCCCCAAATTTGGGAGACGTACATCTTGAGAACATCAGCCCAACTGGGGGCACCATCTGGACTTTAGGAAAAAAGTAGTCTCCTTTCTTCGACCTCATTTGCTGTTTTAGTGCCTGCGTGCATGTGTCTTAATCTTAAGTTCCCATGAAGATGGCAACGTGACATTGCCGATATATAGGAAGTATATATTAAAGTTTATTTTAATTTATATTCCAGTTTACGTTGTGAATTCCTTCAGTAATTTAATAATCACAGAGAGAGAGAGAGAGAGAGAGAGAGAGAGAGAAGGAATAGTAGTATATGGTAAATCCTGTAGAATGATTTACATAAATTGGCAGCAGGGGTGATGGATCATGGTTGTCAATTATTTCATGTTGCGAAATGTAAGGTTATGCATTTTGCAATGAAAATATTACATACTGTGTATTGCATTGATGGTAATGGATTGAAGGACATTTGGCTAGAGATTTAAGGGTGATGTTGGACAGAGTTGAAGTTAGAGGGCATATTGCAAAACTTGGAAAATAGCTTTAAGGATTACTTGGATGTTAAAGAACACGTTGATGAGTAGAGGGAGGAGATTGTTATTCCTCTTTATAAGTCTGTGATCCGGCTGTGTCTTGACTGTTGTGCACAGATTTGGTCACCTGGGTTTTTTGGTGATGAGGAAATGATGAAGAAGAGATAAGTAAACAAAATGGTGGCAGTGCTGGAATGCTCCATATGAGGATAGATTGAAGATGTGGCAAAGTTTTATCAACAGGTGGAAAAGAGGAGGCATGATAGAAACTTATAAATTACTAAAGGAGGATTCTGTCAGATTGATACAAAAGAAATTTTTATACATGATCAGAGAGAGAGAACTTGGGTTCACTCCCTGGAAGTTCTGTAACCTTGGTTAATAAGGGTGTGCAGACTAGATTTTTTGCTTAGAATGGTGAATGATGGAATGGATTATCACAGGTAGTTATGATTGTCTCAACAGGGAATGAGAGGTATTGATAGGTATTGTTGTGAATAATGGTTAGTGTTGGTCTCCTATGATGAGTCTTCTGAGTGCATCGAGATACCCATATAATATATTATTATTCCTAGAGCCTAAATTAAAAAAATAAATGTTGAGTAGTGTTTTCCATAAGAAAAAAGTGTAAACCATCAGGTCTGTTGAGATTCAGGCAATTTAATAATGCTCTGAATAACTTTTTCTGTAAAACCTTTCCATAAAAAGTATGTTCTTGTGTAAGACTCAAATTTCTTTGGGAAAAAAAAAAAAAAAATTATATATGTATATGTATATGTTTAGAAGAAACAACATGTTCAAGGCCAGACTGGTCAAGTTATAAAACTTGGTTTAATTATATTCTCTACACCAAACAAGGATAGATCTTTCAGATTGATCAAAATATGATACACTAAAATTAAAGAATTCACTAGATACCTGGAAGGGTGTCTACCAGATTTTGAAAGTTTTCTGTCCTTAACTAAATTTTTTTTTTTTTGCATCTTTCAGAAAAAGACACATACAAGATCCTTATTCCATGCACAGTACCAGTATTATCTTTGTAAAAAAAAATAAAAATAAAAATACTGAGACTTTATTACTTCACAGATTATATCTAAATCACATTAAGTCTATAATCTTAATTGATGGTTTCAATGAGTCCTTAATCAACAATTTATTATAGTTTGTTATATTTTAACTTAGCTATATAAAGTGCTTGTTGTAGATTCGCAGTTTCCTACTTCATTTTTGGCAAGGCTTACCAGACCATCTGCTTCCTCTGGTTTACCACCAAGTGCTCCAGGATGCCATTGCAATTTGTGATTGGATACTTTACAAGGTAAAAAAAAAAAATGCTGACGTTTGTAATTTTTTTTTTTTTTTTACTTGATTACCTTCTCTTAATTTTTAACTTTTTTTTTTATGTGACTCCCACTCATGAAAGGTTATAAATCTATGGTACATTGGATGAGTTCAGGATTTTTTTTTTGTCTGTTTAATCAGTTTTATATATTTTCGTATATTTTTACTTTTTACATAATCCATACCAAGGATGGAACTTTTTCAAGCCATATCAAGCCTTCATTAGCTGCCTAAACTGCTGTATGGATAAAATAGATCAAAAATATAAGCTTCATATTCATGTTATCTCAATAGTATCCAAATGTTGTATTGACTTCAATGGACTCATTGCATCCATCTAATTACTGATGTGTAAACATATCAAGGCTGGTTTGTTGGTTAAGTGATGTGGTGGTCGCTCACACACACGCTTTGAACAATGAAATTCATCTCCCACCCAAAGACAATGACAAACATCCATGCTCACATTGGGATTTGAATCTGCAGCCTGTTGGTTGAAGTGCAAAATTTTAAAACCTTACTCTTTTGAATACCGACCTGGGAACACCACTCATTTTCCCATTTGGCCAGTCTATTCAAGTCCTTCTTGCAAAGATAAATATTTGTTCTATTCTTAGTTCTCAACTTTACATCATCTGCATATCATCATTAAAACCTTCTCCAATATCATAACATGCAAGTTAAACAGCAGCAACAGTCCTAAAAATTATCCTTGGGGTACACCACTAGTGATTTCTCCTTTTCTGGGATATTGGTTCCCTGTACACAACTTGTTGATACCTGTCAGACAACCAATCTACAATCCAATGCCCTAATCTGCTATCTAGTACAACCCTTTACAATTTAATTATCAGCTTGTCATATGGAAATTTATTAAAGGCCTTTGCAAAACCTGAATATACCACTGTATATGTGTGCATCTCCTCTAATGCATTTGTCATGCTATTATAATAAGCAGATTGCTAATCACAGTCTTTCTTTAGAAAACCCATGTTCTCTGTCAAAGAGAACGCTGCTGTTATCAACCCAGTTCTGAATCTTAATCTTGAGTAATCTTTCTAACACTTTAAACACAACTCTAGACACACAGATTGGCCTATAATTCAAAGCCTTAGTGTTATTATCTTTATGAAGTGGGAAAATAAGAACAATTTTGCTTTCTTTTCACCTCTTTGGAACTTGGTCCAGACAAAACTCGGATTAAAAAGGTACGTTATTGCTGTTAACTCCTTGGAACATTTGCTCAAAACATGTAATGATATATCAAGTCTTTACAGCCTTACTCACATCCAGTTTAGTCAATTCCACATATATATATATCTCCTGTTCACTCACCATCACTGTCTCCTCTCACCTTTCCAGTACACAAGTTTTGCATAATGCCACATTCACAAGGATAAAATACCTTTATGAATTGCTCACTTAATAACTCAACTATATCCCATAGTGGTTATCATTCTACTGTTTTCAACAATCATTATCATACTTCCATAATAATTTTCTTCTACTGGCCATGTATTGAAAGAAAACTCTAGAAACTCTACAATTGAGAGAAAACTCCAGATTTTTTGGCCTTTTGCTAACTGCTGCACTTACCAAGTAATTCGCTTTTCTGGCCTGCTTTGTACTCCTTGTGCAACTGATTATTATTACTCATCTTGTCCTCCATAATGCCTTTTTTTCAGATTGCATGCTTAACCTCTTTACTCATCCATTTTACACCTGGCTTATTTAACCTCCTTACATTTGGAATACTTTTAGGTATTGCCTCTGCCAGGTGATTTCTGACTAGAGCCCAAGCAACGTTGATCTTCTTCCCTTCATGATCACTTCACAAGCTAGAGGAAGATTTGACATCTTGTTTATAATATCTTCTGATCAGATAATCAAATCCTCCTTGTCTGCCCTCTTTTACTGCCTAAGGTATAGAACTCTTGAACTCAAGAACTCTTAAAATTCATTCTCTTTGCCCCAAAATGTCATCCCTTTATTTCAGCTATATTACCTTAATTAAAAGTCACCCATAAAATTGTTTAATCGGTTTAATCTGCTAAAACTTTTTAATAATCTCCACCATGAATGGACATAACTCTTTTTCTACCATGATCAGCAGTCTTCCATCTTTTCTGTCCTGTTGGTCTTCATGAAAAACATTATATCCCTTCATCTCTGTTCATGTCAGGATGTCTTCTCATACCACCATGTCTCAGTTATTCCAAATTTTTTGGAATAAGTGAGATGTGGTTTTTGTGTGGATGAATGCAGCCAATGCAACAGTTTCATTCTCCTTATTTCAGAAACTTCTGACATAATAGTTCCTCCTTTTCTATAACAAGTCCCATGGATACCACTTCTTGGATGTGACTACTCCATACCTTTCCCTGGCCTTTCCTGTCTATCACCAGCAATCTTACGGCTCTCATCAGGCTCATACATTCTCTACATATCTCAGACCATCTCAAGTGTATTATATAGTCCATTGTAGCCAAAGTTCAGGTTATACATGAAGATGTACTTTGCACAAGAAAACATCAAGGAAAAAAGTTTAAAAAATATATATTGCGTAGTATAAATTTTTAAATAACTTCTCTTTGAAATTATGACAGTCAGTCATATTTGAGTCTTACACTATAATTATGGTGATGTCTTTTAAGGCTGAGAACAAATTGCACTGTTTTTATCATAGTACAAAAGATACACTGATTCTGATGATGATATCTGAGTATAGAAGGAATGACAGAAGAGGGACTGATGGTGAGTGAATGAACAAGAGGTAATTAAGGAATTAAGTGAACTTGATATTAATAAGGCACAGTAATAATATGTCATTAAGTCTCTGTGTCTGTTTGTCTTAAGGGAATGTTCCATTGAGAATGGTAGTCTTGACACAACTATTTAACAAGGTTTTTGCAATAGAATGGGTCCCGAAAGAGTAGAAAGAGGGAGAATTGATTAAGGCTTTTAATTATAAACCAATCTAAACTGTTAGACAGTTGAGGTTAATAACTGCTGTGATAGTCAGGATGATTGTGTTAAAGAGAAGTCCTCTTCAGCAGTATACTTGCATAAGTATTACAAGGTGATAGATGCATTGGACAAGGATGATGCACATACCGATTTAGGTTTTACAAGGCTCTGACAGATTGCCAAATGACAAGTTGGTTACTGAATTGGAATGGATTGGATTATTAAGTTGAATAGGTGGTTGGCTGTCAGATAGGTATTAGCAAGTTGTGTATGCAGGAGCAGTATCCTGAAAGAGGATACCATGACAATTTAATATGGAAATGTAGCCTTACTTGAAGACCTGAATAGATTGTATTAGTGGGAAAGTGAATGGAACTGTCAGTTCAGTGTGGCAAAGTTAATGTGGTAGGCAAGGAGTGTGTTCAGAGTATACAATTGGTGAAGATTTTAAAGGAGATGGAGAAGGTGTGAGGTGTAGGTGTGGCAGAGAGGGACTTGAAGGGTAGGGGTCATATTGTTAATATTGTGAGGACATTGCATAGATTATGGTGAAGAGGACTCTGACATGTAAAGAGGTTATGGTTCCATTGTGTAAGATGTTGAACAGACCACATATGGATTATTTTGTGAAGAGCCGATTAAGTGCGAGTGTGGCATGAGATTAAGTGGATATGAATACAAACTAAGGGAATGCCATTGCAGAGCTGCATGAATTGGAAGGTTAGAGAGGTGATATGATTAAAACATATAAATTGCTAAGGGAATTACATGTGGAAGATACTTTTTATAGAATGAAAGGAAATGGGTAGAACAGGAGGCCATCTCTGGAATCTGCATAAAGGAGGGTATGGTGAGCAGATTTTTTGCATGGCAGCTCTAATCCCAATAGAGCAGCCATGCAAAACATATCCCTGTGCAGAAACAGTGGGTATGTTTAGTTCATGGTTTGAGTTTTGTGTATGACAGTGGAAACCTGAGTCTTTTGATTCTACATGTAATGTTTTGACTCCACATGTTCTAATACACTCCTTTCCATAAATAAAGGAACAATGAGCAAAATCATAACTCAAAAACTGTATGAAATTTTTATGCAATTCAGTGAAAAGCAGTATGATATGAGATGTGAAAGAAATACCCATAAAGATTGTAAATAAATAGTTTAATTCAGTAACAAATGGGTACATGAAGACAGTGATCAAAAACAGGTCAAAATGAGATTGTCAGAGTGTCTCAATAAGAAATGTGGTCATCCCTCACAGCAGTGCAGTGCTCATAACAATGTTTCATGCTGTTTGTAATGGTGCTGAAGAGATCATTTGGTAATAATAACCATTGGTCCTGCAAAACTCTCCTAAGTCACTTAAGGTTTTGGAGAGGGGCTGACAGCAGCAACTTGTCTACCTAGAGTTGTCAGATATGTTCAGTAGGATTAAGGTCAAGACTTGGCTGGCCACTCAACACTACAATAGTCTCTTCTTGAAGATATTGGTCCATGAGCTTCACTCGATGAGGATGAGCACTATCCTCTTGTAGGATAAATGTCTGCTATTGCACCCACATATGGATGAACATAGGGTTCAAGACCTCATCTCTATAAGTTGCAGCATTCATGGTCCTACTAGAAAGCACATATAGGTTAGTGCATACACCTAATGAGATGATTTCCCCAAAACCGTCATATGATAATGTGTACCTGGTTCTCTCCAGGTCAGAGCATGCTGGTGCCATTTTGTAGAGCAAATTAGGAATCATCTGTAAACAGTACTGATTCCCATTGGTCTTGAGCCTATTTTAAATGTTCTCTTCTGTGGAATGGGGATAGGGGCATGCAGTCTTCTCATTGCCTAGCATATAGACCACCATCGTTGAAGCCTTCTGTGCACAGTGGAAACAGATACTAATATTCCTGTAGCCGATGCAAGGTCAGATCATAATTGATTCGAGCTGGTGCTTGAATGCTGTTTGTGACTGTTGGAATTAGTTACTTCCAGCTAACTTTGGCTGATATCTAGTCTTACAATGGATTGCCAGAATTCATCATTTAAATGATGTCTTGTAGCATATCCAAGAAGTTTGCTATCACAAAATGTTTTGTTTTCACTCCAGACACTAAATGAAAAACCAATCCAAAATGCCTGCTTTTATGCCATGACCCATTGCATATACCACTAACAGCCCCACTTGTTTGAATACAATAAACAGACTCGCTATCACTTTCTACATAATGTACTTGACTTTCATATGTTTTTTCCTTTTCTCTGTAAGTTATTGCAGTTTTTCTGTTTGTTCTTTAATTTATGGAAAACAGTGAATTATTAATAACAATAATGGTTTGATAGGACAGAATTGAGAAGGACCATGATTGTCGCTGAGAAGATTATTATTATTTACAACATCTCCATGGAGTCTGGAGACTTGTTGCAGGAGACCTAAATCAAACATTATACACACAAATCCTATCATATCTCTCCTTGAATCCATTCACTGTCAGGGAACTTGCAACCAATTCTGACAATCCATTGTAAGACTAGATATTAGCCAAAGTTAGCTGGTTCCATTCACCATTCACTATCGGGGAACTCGCAAACAATTCTGGCAATCCATTCCACCTCATTCAACACTCTCCATGCAAAAAATCTGGTTCACATACCCCATACTAACTACAGTCTTACACAACTTCCATGTATCGCCCCCTAATTCTCTATTTGTCATATATAGAAAATTTTCACTTGCATCATTTCTATAAAACCTCTATCATTTCTATCATTCTTCTCATTTCCACCTATCAACTAAACTTTGTAACCCACAAACCCTCAACCTATCCTCATAAGGAGTAATTCACAGACATGCCACCTCCTGCTCCTCAAGAAACCCAGGTGACCAAATCTGTGCACTGTAGTCAAGATGTGGCCGAGTCATAGCCTTATAAAGAGGGATAATAACTTCCTTATTTTTACTTGTTACCGTGTTTTTCAACAACCAAGTAATTTGTTGAGCTATTTTATCAACTTTTGCAATATGTCCACTCGTTCAACACTCTCCATGCAAAAAATCTGGTTCACGTACCCTGTACTATTCTGTAGAGTTTGTTGAGAGCTCCTGATAAGATAAGTGTTATTGTGTGGAAAATGTGTGTGGAAAATTTTAAGTTATCATTGACAATTTTGCTTGAATATTACGTAGTTTTGGTTGCTTTTCATATCTTAGTGTGTCTGTTTGTGTGTTTTTGGTGTTTCGATTATTAATTTGATAAAATGCGATAGAAGGGTGCACATGGCTCTGATAAGAAGGATAATGGCGGCTAGTAATAATGGTTCACCATCTTTGTTCAATAACTGTAATATAAAGGAGATTATTCAATGTACTATCTGCAAAATGTATGCTTTGTGTAGAGCGGTTGGAGTATGGTTAGATGATGATAGTGGAGTGAATGTGTGTGGAAAATGAGGAATTAAAGTGTATTTCAGGTCATGAGTGTGATATTTTTGTCAAATTTCAGAATGTAGAAAATAGCGATATGATAAGAAATTGCGAGGTTGTACCAGAGAGCGCTGAGGGCATGAATGTAGACAGTGTGAATGAAGGTATTAATACAGAGCAAATTAATGGTTTAACAGATAATAAAAAAGATGAGATAGATGCAGTAAGTGAGATCGTGCTGTTGAGCGGAGCAATACATAGAGCAAAGTGGCAGCTGGATCGTATGCACAAATGTCTACCAGCTGTACCAGCCAATAAAAAAAAAGTATGATAGGAAAAAAGAGTATGATTGCGAACGTAAACAAAATGAAGGAGTGAGTGCTGTATGAAAATTTGTTAGTATGAGGTGTGATAGTAGGGAATTTGACAAAATCGTACCAACCTGGTGCGACCATTAAGTCTCATACGATTTGATAAAATCGTATGAGTCTATTTGGGAGCAAAAGCAAAGGGTGAAAGAAATGATAGTGGTGGCAGGTACGAATGATTTGAAAGGAGATAAAATGGAAATGATAGAGGACCTGAATGAATTGTTTGAGGTAGCAAAAGAAAACGGTGAGAGAGTTAGGATGATTAGTCTTTTTCCGCAGTATGACAGTGAAAAGTTTAGGAGGAGGGCCATAATTGCAAATGACTTTATGCGTGGTGGGGAATTTGTGGATGTGTGGAGTGAGTTCGATGGGCGAAAGGATCTATATAAGATGGATGGTTTGCATTTGAATGGATTTGGTGTAAGGAGACTTGAAAAAGTGTTGTTGGATGAAGTGGATGTGCAGAATCAGAGAAACTAGATTTATTAAGCGGGGGGGAGAAGTAGATATGCAGACCTTAGGGAGGCAGTTGAGTGTATGAATGAGTATAATATGCCCGAGCGAATAAGGACAACAAATCAGAATGGGATAGTTAGTATAAGGCATCAAGGTAGGGATCGGGCTAACAGGGGTCTGCAATTCATGTATACTAATGCCAGGAGTATTAGGAACAAGAAGGAAGCATTTTTAGTCTTGGTTGGCACTTCCAGATCACAGGTTATTGGCATTAGTGAAACATGGCTGACTGAAGATGATATAGCTACTGGGATTGAATGTGAGGGGTATAGTGTGTTCAGGAATGACAGGGAGAATAAAATGGGGGGAGGAGTATTATTGATGATAACTGATGAGCTGCAGCCAAGGACAATAGAAGTTGAATTGCAGGAGAAAAGAGCACATTTGAGGCCATTTGGTGTGAGATTGAGGTTAGCAGAACAACAATTGGGTGCTGCTATAGACCAGGTGATAGAAAAGATGGTGGAGATAGTGTGCAAAAGCAAATAGAAGAAATGAGTGGAAGGAGGATAATTATTATGGGAGATTTCAACCATGCTAACATTGATTGGAGGGAGGGGAGGACACACGGGAGGAAGGAATTGGGTTTTATGCGATTATTAAAGGATCTGCGACAGCATGTAATGGAAAATACTAGGGGTCAGAGAGTGCTTGACCTAGTAACTGCATCTGAGGATTTGGCTGTAACGAATATGACCACATTGCCACCAATTGGTGAGAGTGATCATAGGGTCTTGACTTGGGAGGTGGCTAAAGGTGTGGAATTTACAATTAAGAAAGGGTACATGTGGAATTATCGGGCTGGTAAGTATGACAAGCTTAGGAGTTTGATTGGTTCAGTACCGTGGCATGTAAAACTTCAAGATCTGGATGTTGATAGCGCATGGGAGGCGGTCAAGAAGTTTTTGCAGGAGGCAATGGCTGACTGTATACCTAGAGTCCGAATAATAAATCAAGTAGGGATTAAATGGATGAATAACACCATTAAGCTTGAGCTGCAAAAAAAGAAACAACTGTGGAGGGAATTTAAGGAGAAAGGTGACCTGCAGGCACATGAATGGTATGAAGCCCAAGGCCAGAAGGGTAACAAGTGTGGTAAGAAAAGCAAAAGTGGATTATGAAAGAACATTAGCCATGCAGGCTAAAGAGAATCCCAAACAGTTTTTTCGATATGTTGCAAGTAAAAGAAAAAATGTATACGGCAGATTGATTTTAAAGAATTCCGATGGTAGGGAGGTAACCGAATCAGATGATTTAGTAGAATTACTAAATGTGAGCACTTTGCAAGAGTATATCATCCATGTGGTGACATTGCAGAAATGGAATAACAAACAGCTTATATGGGAATTATGGTGAATGAAGTGGAAGTGAATAGTCTATTACAAAACCTCAATGTCAACTCATCTGTGGGATTGGATGGTATACCAGCTCATGTCGTATGAGAAGTGGCTAAAGAATTGTCAGTACATCAAATTAAACAAAATTGACCATTTTGTTTAATTTGAGTCTCGGGGTCTGGGTTAGTCCGAAGGGGGTGGAAAGAGGGGAAAATAGTTCCACCGCATAAAGGAGGTTTCAAGACTGCTGTTGAAAATTACCGGCCGATCAGCATATCAGGAATTGTTGTCGAGGTCTTGGAGAAAATAGTCAAGAGGGAAAATACAAGATTGGATAGATGAAAATGGGATACTCTATGGGGGGACAGCATGGTTTTGTGAAGGGTAGATCATGCCTCAGTAACTTGCTCACGTTCTATAACACAGTGATGGCTGAACTGGATAAGGGTAACGGGTTTACAGTGATTCTACTGGACCTTGCTAAAGCCTTTGATAAGATACCACATGGAATTCTAATCAGTAAACTGCAGCATATGAGAATGGATATAGGGTTGGTGAGATGGATAGGAGGGTGGTTGATGGAGAGATATCAGAGAGTGGTTTATTCAGGAGTAGAGTCCAAAATATGGCCTGTGACTAGTGGTGTGCCGCAGGATTCTGTTCTTGGACCGCTACTGTTTAATTTGTTCATTAACGATATAGAAAAGGATCTGAGAGGAACTGTGCATCTGTTTGCGGGTGATGCAAAGTTAGGTAGAGCAATACTGAATGCTCAGGATGTCAAAATTTTGCAGGATGATTTGGATAGTTTGGAGGACTGGGCTAAGGAGAATGGATGTCAATTTAATGTGGCAAAGTGTAAGGTTATTCATTTTGGAGTGAAACAATTAGCAGCAGTATATCACATTGGTGGAACTATACTCCAGGAGATTGACGAGGCCAGGGATTTGGAAGTATTGGTGGATAGGGAGTTGAAGTTTACGGGGACACATTGCAAAAGTGGCAAAATCAGCTTATCAAATTACTTGGTTTCTGAAAAACACTTTAACGAGCAGAGAAAAACGGGTTATTGTTCCTCTGTATCGAGCCTTGATAAGACCTCATCGAGGAGGTGGAGAGGATCCAGAGAAGAGTGACCAATATAATAGCAGGACTATGGAATGAACCTTATGAGAAATGGTTGAAGATTTGTGGGCAGCAGAAATTGGTTGATAGGCGGAAAAGGGGTGATATGATTGGGACATTCAAATTACTGAAGGGTTTCTATAAGATTAATTCAGAAGATATTTTTGAGAATAGGACTGGTAGTGGGAGGACTAGGGGCCATCCATGGAAGCTTGGTAAGAGTGTGGTTAGCAAGGGTGTTACAGCTAGGTTTTTTACTTGGAGAGTGGTAAATGAGTGGAATGAGCTGCCAGAGTCTGTTGTGGGTGCCATGACTGTAAATGAGTTCAAGGAGAAGTATGATAGATACTGTGTAAATGTTGAATAGTTGTTCTTGACGTGATGTTGGACCTCCCTCAATGAGTCTAAGGACTCCTTGGAGCTGCCTGTAATAATAATTATCCCCCAAGGCCTTATCAGTTTCCTACAAACCAATACCATCACAATATGCAACCTTTTCAACCCGAAGTGCATGACCTTACATTTTGCAACATTAAATTGACATTCATTATCCCTTGTCCACAATGCCGATTTATTTAAATCATCCTGCAGGATAGATACATCACCTTTATCGACTATTGCTGTCCTAAGCGCATAATTAGCAAACAACTAAATATATCCTCCCTCTTAAATCTTTCTTTATGTCATTGATATACAAATTAGAGTAGAGGTCTTAATACTGAATCCCGCAGTCCACTAGTCACCATCATTCTCCTAGACTCCACTCCTCCATATATTACTCTCTGGTGTCTGTCTGTCTGCCCCCCCCCCCCACCATCCATGCTACTAGCCTCATATCCATTCTCATCCTCTCCAGTTTTTGTAATAGTTTTCCATTTGGTATTCTGTCGAGTGCCTTGGCAAAGTCGAGCAGTATCATGGTGTAGTCATTACCTTTATCCAATTCTGCTGTCAGTTTATTATAAAAACGTAAGTTACTAAAACAGGACTGACCCTTTATAATGCCATGCCGCCGACTATAGAGTATTGCATCCCTATCCACCCACTGTTATATTTTACCTTTCACCAACTTTTCCAATACTTTAACAACCACTTCAGATATATTATTGGTCTGTAGTTTGCTACTTCTGTCTTGGAGCCACCATTTTATGCAATGGTACTATCTTACCCTCTTTCCACTCCCTTGGAATCCTGCCAGAGCTGATACTTAAACTGAACAACTTCATCAGAGGCAATACCAATTCTCTTGCCCATTCATGTAGTATACGGGATATGCCATCCATTCCCACTGCTGTGTTCACATTCATAGTTTTTAATATGCATCTCTGTAACATCAACAACTGTAAAATTTTGCAGGAGGAATAGTATCATAGATGTGTGGAGTGAATTTGATGGACTGCATTTAATTGGTTTTGGAGTTAGGTGCTTGAAGAAAGTGTTGTTCATTGAGAGTTTGGAAGTGCAAAACCAGGGAAACTAGAGATATTGGGGGGGGGGGGGGAAATCAAGCATGTGTTTAGTCACATGCTTGATCTGGCCCCCCCAAAGACAAATGACTGTGAGTGCAGGAATGATGGACTGTGTGGGACTGTGCAGAAATAGCCACCCCTGGGATAGAGAAGTATGAGTGTAGGGGTGATTGTGAAGAGTTGGGTGCAGTTTCCCAGGTTTCGAATCTGAATGGGCAAGTAATGACATTATGCTAGGGTAACTGTGAGTCCAAGGGGATGTTGAAATGCATGTATATGAATGCCTGAAGTATCAGAAATATAGGAGAGGAGTTTTTGGCATTGGTCAGCTACCAATGTCAAATACCAATATTTGACATGTCCAAATATTGGTATCAGCGAGACCTGATTATTGGAGAATGATGTAGTTACAGGGATAGAATGCAATGGATATTGTATATTCAGAGCAGATACAGGACATAGGGCAGGAGGAGGGATATTAATAATGACAGCTAAAGAACTTCAGTCAATAAAAATAGTTCAGGAAGATTGTAGATCTGATGAAAATAGTTCATTTCAAGCTGTCTAGGATAAAATATTATCACTTGACACCTCCAGGGAGTCCAAGAACTCATCAAGCACTTACTCTACAGCTCTCTGTCTCCACCAACTACAATGAACTACAACTACCATCGTCATATACACCAGCGCCATCTGCTGCCCACCACCACCACTAGTATTATCACAGACAATCGCAAACATTCAGGCCCACAGCAGAATTCGAACCCGCAGCCTTTTGACTGGAGAGCAGATACTCTAACCACTCGGCCAACCGGGCTGGCAAATTTATTGTTTGTTGCTACTATAAATCTTGGGGTCCAGAAGAAGTGGATGACATACATCAGATTATTAGCACAATGAGCACAGGCTGAACAATTATCATGGGAGACTTCAACTATGGTGATATAGATTGGAAGGAGGAAAGGGCACATGGCAAAATGGAAATAGAATTTATACAGCTGCTAAGGGATAATTACTTGAAACAACATGTGATGGAAGGGACCAAGGATTTGAAAGTGTTGGATCTGCTAATAGCATCAGAAGATCTATCTATAGCTGCAGTAGCAACTCTACCTTCAATCAGGGAAAGTGACCATGCAGTTCTTGTCCTGTGAGGTTGCTCAACATGTGGAAATTTCAGTCATGAAAATGTTTATGTGGAACTACAAAGTTGGTGATTAGGGGGACAACTTGCAGCATTGCCATGGCATAAGAAACTACATGGAATGAATGCCATTAGTGCATGGGAAGCAGTCAAGGATTGTTTGAGTGAGGTAGTATCAAAGTGCATACCCAGGGGTCAGGAGGATAAACCGAGTAGGGATTAAGTGGATGACACTAGCAATATAAAGCAGGAGCTGCAAAAAAAAGAAAGCATTGTGGAAGGAATATAAACAAGGTGATCAGCATGCCAGTGAGCAATAGAAAGCACAAGCAAGAAGGGTAAGTGGTATGGTATAGAAGGCTAAATCATATTTTGATAGAAAATTAGCTAAACAGGCCAAAGAAAATCTAAAAAGAGTTTTTTTTTTTGTTACGTAGCAAGTAAGAGAAAGAATGATTATGGAAAGATAACTTTACTCAGCATTGATGGTAGGAAAGTGACAGAAGCAGAAGAAATAATTCAGTTACTAAGTGATTGATCACTTTGCAAGGATCTATTCAGATGGTGACAGACTGATGTGAGCATTGAGGTAAATGAACAGTATATTGAAAAATATCAGTGTGAATACAGCTGTGGTCCTGGATGGTATGTCAGCTTGTGTGCTACGAGAATGTGCAAGTGAACTGGCAGTATCTCTAACGAAGTTGTTTAATCTAAGTCTTAACTCTGGCAAGGTTCTAAGGGAGTGGAAAGAGATCAAGATAGTTCCATTACATAAAAATGGCTCCAAGACAGAAGTAGCAAATTACAGACCAATTGGTATATCTGGTGGGTGGATAAGAATATGATATTCAATAGGGGACAGCATGGCTTTGTAAAAGGCAGGTCCTGCCTCAGTAATTTACTCACATTTTATAATAAGATGATAGCAGAATTGGATCAAGGGAATGGCTACACCATGATACTGCTGAACTTTGCAAAGTCCAGCATAATAATATATCTTATGAATAATATATATGCATGGAAAACTATTACATAATTTGACTATTACATAATGAGAGAGGACTTTAAAGTATTGTTAAAGGTAGCGAAAGAAAAGAGTGACAGAGTTAGAATGGTGAGTCTGTTGCCGCGGTATGACAGAGAGGAGTTTAGAGGGAGGGCCATAATCGCAAATGACATTATGCGCAGGTTATGCAGACGTGTGGTGTGGAATTCGTGGACGTGTGGAATGAGTTTGATGGGCGAAAAGACTTATACAAGATGGATGGCCTGCATTTGAATGGACTTGGTGTGCGAAGACTGGAAAAAGTGTTGCTGAATGAAGTGAAAATGGATGTGCAGAACCAGGGAAACTAGAACTACCAAGGAGGGAGGGGAGTGGATATGCAGACAACAGTGAGACAGTTGAGTGTAAAAATGTATATAATGTACCTGAGCCAGCACTAAGGACAAAAAATGGGAATGGGACATTTAGAATAACGCATCAAGATAGGGGTGGGACAAAGGGATCACTGCATTTCATGTATACTAATGCCAGGAGTATTAGGAACAAGAAGGAAGAATTTTTGGCCTTGATTGGCTCTTCCTGGCCACAGGTTATTGGCATTAGTGAAACATGGCTGACAAAAGATGATATAGTTAGTGGGATAGAATGTGTAGGTTATAGTGTGTTTAGGAGGGACAGAGAGAATAAAATGGGGGGGAGGGGTGTTATTGATGATAGCTGATGAACTGCAGCCAAGGAGAATTGAAGTTGTATTGCAAGATAGTGAAAGGAGCTCATTTGAGGCTATTTGGTGTGAGATTGAGACTGGCAGAATAAAATATACAGTTGGGTGCTGCTATAGACCAGGTGATGGAATAGATGGTGGAGATAGTACGCATAAACCAATTGATGAAATGAGTGGAAGGAGGGTAATTATTATGGGGGATTTTAACTATAGTAACATTGATTGGAAGGAGGAGAGGACACTGAGGAAGGAAATGGATTTTATTCAATTATTAAGGGATAACTATCTGAGACAGCATGTAATTGAAAATACTAGGGGTGTGAGAGTGCTTGACCTGGTAATAGCATCTCACAATTTGACTAATGAAATATGACCATGTTGCCACCTATTGGTGAGAGTGATCATAAGGTCTTGACCTGGGAGGTGGCTAAAGGTGTGGAATTTTTGATTAAGACAGGGTATATGTGGAATTACCGTGCTGGCAAGTATGACAAGCTTAGGAGATTGCTTGGATCAGTGCCATGGCATGTACAACTGCAAGGGCTGGACGTCGATAGAGCATGGGACGTGGTCAAGGAGCATTTACAGGAGGTTATGGCTGATTGTATATCTAGGTTCCGAATAGTAAAACAAGTAGGGGTTAAATGGATGAATAACACCATTAAGCTTGAGCTGCAAAAAAAGAAACAACTGTGGAGGGAATTTAAAGAAAGGGGTGACTTGCAGGCACACGAACGGTATAAAGTGCAGGCCAGAAGGGTAACGAGTGTGGTAAAAACAGCAAAAGCCGATTATGAAAGGAAACTAGCTATGCAAGCAAAAGAGAATCCCAAACAGTTCTTTCAATATGCTGCAAGCAAGAAAAAAAACTGTACATGACAAAATGATTTTAAGGAATGACGATGGTAAGGAGGTCACTGAACCAGTCGATATAGTGGAGTTACTGAGCGAGCACTTTGCAAAAGTATATCATCCAGGTGGTGACATTGAAAAAATGAAGGAGCCATTAGTTTATACAGGAATTGTGATGAATGAAGTGGAAGTGAATAGTCTATTACAGAACCTTAATGTGAATACATCTGTGGGATGTAAACGGCTAAGGAATTATCAGTGCCCTTGACCATGTTGTTTAATCTGAGTCTCGGGTCTGGTTTAGTCCCGAAGGCGTGGAAAGAGGGGAAAATAGTTTCACTGCATAAAGGAGGATCCAAGACTATGGTTGCAAATTACCGACCAATCAGCATATCAGGAGTTATTGTCAAGGTCTTGGAGAAAGTAGTCAAGAGAAAAATACAGGAATGGATTGATGAAAATGAGATACTGTACAGGGGACAGCATGGCTTTGTAAAGGGTAGATCATGCCTCAGTAACTTGCTCAAGTTTTATAACAAGGTGATGGCTGAACTGGATAAGGGAAATGGGTTTACAGTGATACTGCTGGACCTGGCAAAGGCGTTTGACAGGATACCACATGGAATTCTAATCTGTAAACTACAACATATGGGAATGGATATAGGGTTGGTGAGATGGATAGGTGGGTGGTTGATGGAGAGATATCAAAGAGTGGTTTATTCAGGAGTGGAGTCCAAACGACGGCCTGTGACTAGTGGGGTGCCACAGGGTTCTGTTCTTGGACCACTGCTGTTTAATCTGTTCATTAACGATATAGGGAAGGATCTAAGTGGAACAGTTCATTTGTTCGCTGATGATGCAAAGTTGGGTAGGGCGATAGTGAATGCAGAAGATGTCAAAGTCTTGCAGGATGACTTACATAGATTGGAGTTCTGGGCTAAGGAGAATGGATGTCAATTTAATGTGACAAAATGTAAGGTTATGCATTTTGGGGTGAAAAGATTAGCAGCAGTATACCACATGGGTGGAACCGTACTCCAAGAGATTGATGAGACCAGGGACTTGGGAGTGTTGGTGGATAGGGAGATGAAGTTTAGGGGGCACATTGCGAAAGTAGCTAAATCAGCTCATGAACTCACTTGGTTGTTGAAAAATACCTTGACGAGCAGAGACAAGCAAGTTTTTTTACCTCTCTACCGAGCCTTGATAAGGCCTCATCTTGACTATTGTGCCCAGATTGATCACCTCGGTTCCTTCTCGATGGGGAGGAGGTGGAGAGGATCCAGAGGCGAGTGACTAAGATGATAGCAGGTCTATGGAATGAACCATATGAGAACAGGTTGAAGATTTGTGGGTTGCAGAAACTGGTTGATAGGCGGAAAAGGGGAGATATGATTGAGACATTCAAATTGCTAAAAGGATTCTATAAGATTAATTCAGAGGATATTTTTGAGATCAGGACTGGTGGTGGGAGAACTAGGGGACACCTATGGAAGCTTGGCAAGAGTGTGGTTAGCAGTGGTGTTAGAGCTGGGTTCTTTACTTTTAGAGTGGTAAATGAGTGGAATAAGCTGCCAGAGTCTGTTGTGGGTGCTATGACGGTGAGCGAGTTCAAGGCAAGGTATGATAGATACTGTGAGAATGTCGAATAGTTGTGTGGACATGATGTTTAGGACCTCCCTCGATGAGTCTAAGGACTCCCTGCAGTAGCCCGAAAATAATAATAATTTGTAGTAAATGAGAATGGATATGAGGCTGGTTGCATGGATAGGGAGGTGGCTGATCGACAGACACCAGAGGATGGTGTATGGTGGAGTGGAATCGATGCAAATGAGAGTGACTAGTGGAGTGCCCTGGCACTGTGTACTAGGACCACTACTCTTTAATTTGTATACATTAATGATATAGTAAAAAATTTGAAGAGGGATATTCAGTTGTTTGCCAATGATGCAAAACTAGGGAGGATAATAGTTGATAAAAGGTGATGTAGATATCTTACAGGAAATATATTGGTGGTGTGGGCAAAGAACAATGGTTGTCAATTCAATGCTGTAAAATATAAGGTAATGCACTTCAGGATGAAAAGATTACATACTTTGTATCATATTGATGGTACTAGTTTACAAGAAATTGATGAGGCTAGGGATCTGGGGATGATGTTAAATAGAGATTTGAAATTCAGAGGGCATATTGCAAGATTTGGCAAAATAGCTCAGAGGATTACTTTGATGCTGAAGAACACATTGACAAGTAAAGATAGGGAAGTTATTATCCCTATTTTTTAAGGCTGTGATTCAGCCATATGTTGACTACTGTGCACAGATTTGGTCACCTGTGTTTCTTGGAGATCGGGAGGTGGTGGAGAGAATTCAGAGATGAGTGATCAAACTGGTGACAGGTGTGTGGAATGTTCTCTATGAAGATAGACTGACAGTGTATGGGTTGAGAGTTTAGCTGAGGTGGAGGTGAAGGGATATGATAGAAACTTATAAAGTAACTAAAGGAATTCTATAAGATTGACACAAAAGAAATTTTTCAATACACAGGCAAATGTGTTTTCATTATGTCTTTTCATTTGGTGATACCTTTTATTAATCATATTTAAAAATTACATAAAGAAATAGACTTCAACATTTTTAAAATTTCAAACCATAAGTTGTTGTGATTTTTTTATTTTACTGCTTTATTGTTCTTACAGACCTTAACAGATGTATTAATACCAGCTACTATGCAGGAGATGAGTGAAATGTAAGTTGAACGTTTTATATTTGTTAGTATCATTGCAGGCTGCTACAGCATTAGAAGATGCTATGTAGGAATTTTAGGACAAAGCATCAGAATGCATTATTCATTATATATATGTGTGCATACATATCATTCCACAAGAAATCTTTTTTTTTTCTTTCTTTTTTGCATGGAGAGAGAGAGAGAATTCCTCTTAAAACTCATGTACAGTACCTTACCTCAATGTGTGAGACTCATTTGCCTGTTAGAATCAAGTAACAACTTGGCTTCATTATAAACTAATGATACATAAACCTAAACCGTAGGATAGTTAATCTTCTACATAGTTTGTCTGTCAAAGATTATATCCTCTGCAGGATGAAAAACCTGAGCTTCTGTAATGGAAAACCCTTCTGACTTTGCATGAGACTTACTAACTCATCTTGAATTAATGTCTCTAAGATTTTTTTTTCAAGTTGTAGATGGGATTGAAACCTATGTCTTTCCATCTGAAGGGCATGATCAATATCTAACTATGAATTCACACATATGCTACAGTAATTAACTTTTTAATAATATGTAAATATTTCACATCATCAGTAAAGTTATAAACAACTATAGGCATTACATTCAAAAAAACACATTAATGCACATGCTTACATTGGAATCCCTCTGTGTATACAGTAGTGTGCTTAAGGACTAAATACTATTGGGATGTAATTAAATTACATTAAAACTGATAAATTTATTTTATACAGTTGAGGATAACAATTTCCCACACTTTTGGGATAGTGAGACAGTCGTTACGGTTAAGATTGGGTCTGTGCCATAATGCTTCAACACTTTCTTTATACAAACACTCATGTTTATATATGGATCGATGTAGTAGCTTGGTGTGTTGCCATTGGATCCTGTGGTTGGTATTTTCACTCCATGCTATGCGAGCCCAGATTTGCAAGGTTTAATGAGACGGATGTGGTCTTGATGTTCAGAGACGCATTTATTTACAGATCTTCCTGTTTGTCCATAGTAAGACAAGTTACAAGAACATTGCACTTTGAATATGACAGGTAGCATTCAGTGGTAAGAGTTTGTCTTTTGTAAAAGGTAAAAAATTGAATTTGGTTGATTTGTTTATAGGTAGTAGCCAGTTTGCATTTCTTCAAAATTTTTTTGACAAATGTTCAGAGATGAATTGATATATGGTATAGGAGTCCTGTGGGCATCTTATTGTCTAGGTTGATGTTTTGGAGGGTGGTTAATAATTTTTTGAGTTCTTATTGGATTAAATCAATTTAGTAAGGTTGTATCTTTAATAATTTTTAATTCTTGTTTTAAAGATACTTCAAAGGAACAAAATTTGTGTGCTCTGGATACCAAAGATTTCATGATGCCGTATAAAATCATACATTGATTACGTTGGATGTGTGCATTGAGGAAGGAAATACTTTGCGATGATTCCTTTTCTAGTGTGAATTTGATGCGAGGATGTAGGTTGTTGATATTATTTGGAGAGTTAATTTCTTGTTTCATGCGACTCAGATTGCAAAGAAGTCATCATCATATCGTAGCCATATTGTTGGTTTTGGGTCAAAAGTGAAAATTTTTTCTTCTAAGTTTTCAAGAAACTTGGCTAATTTATCATCATCATCAAATTCCTGCCATGCACCCTCAAGGGGTGTATAGAATATGATAGTACTACATGAAAAATTTACATCATTACTAACTTCCTATTTACAACTTTCCTCCAGATCAGTCTGTTACTTGTCAAGACTCCAGTAGTATCAGATATTATATTTCTGTCGTCTAAGGCACATTGTACCGTATCAATCCACCTATATCTTAGTCTTCCTCTGGGTCGTTTTCCTGCCAACCTGGCAGAGAACACTTCTTTTGATAATCTTTCCTTGCCCATTCTGTTTAAATGACCATACCACTTGTGGTTAGCTCTGCTAACGCATTCCTGGATGCTGACAATGTCAAGTTCTTTCCTAATATCCTTTTGTTCATGCCTCTAATCTTTCTCAGGACTCTCATATCTGTGGTCTCTAGTCTTTGGTCAAGGGTTTTACTTCTGACCCAGCTCTCAGATCCATAAGTTAAAACTAGTTTGAACACTGTCTTGTATATAGCTAATTTAGTGTTCTGACTAATTTCTCTCTTATTCCATATGAATTTATTCAATTGACTTCCTACTATACCAGCTTTATTGATTCTGTTGTCTATTTCTATATTTAATTTACCATCTTCACTAAAAATCGTGCCTAAGTAGGTGAATGTTTTACTTGTTTCACAGGTTCTCCGTTCACAATGCAGTTGACATTTTCAACAATTCTGCCTATTTTCATCTTTGTCTTTTTATTGCTGACTTTCACACCATATCTATAACAACAGTTATTCAATTTAGTCAAGGAATCTTACAGACTCGTAACGGATTTATTGATAAGTATAACATCGTCCGCATAAAGCAGCTGACATTAATATCTCCAATTTTGATATCGTGTTTAATACCACTTTCCTTCATAATGTGATCCATATAGATAACGAATAACAGAGGGAATAATATACATCCTTGTCTCACACCAGATTTAACATTAAACCATCTTCCTGTACTTCCTTCAATCCTAACTGCTGATTTACAACTCAAATAAAGACTGTGTTGCTTGATATAATGCCCCATTGACACCATATAACTGTAGAATATTGAATAGCTTCTCTCTTGGCACCTTGTCATATGCCTTTTCCAGATCGACAAAACCTAAATACAGATCTATGTTATATTCCCATGATTTCTCCACTATTTGTCGTAAAGTGAAGATCTGACCCTCTATTTGGCCGGAATTCAGCTTGTTCTTCACCGAGCTTTTCTTCTACAATTCTTCTCAAATGTTTCTCAAGTATACTTGCATATATCTTACCAGGAACACTCAGTAGGGAAATACCTCTGTAATTCTCACATTCAGTTTTATTTCCCTTTTTATATATGGGTACTATGAGAGCTCTACTCCAATCACTGGGAATTCATCCTTCTGTCCACACCTTCTGAACTATGCAGTGTAAGACTTTTATACCACCATATACTTAAGCATTTCTGGTTGAATATCATCTACTCCTGCTGCCTTTCCACATTTCAAGCCTTTGATGGCTTTTTCTACTTCAAGTATGGATATGTATGTCCTGACAGTATGCCTGTCAAGTGTTTTTTACCACTGTGCTATCACGGCTTGTTTCATTTAGCAATTTTTCGAAGTAATTACTCCATACTTCAAGGATATCTTTCTCCTGTTTTCATGTCACCTTTATCATCTCTAACTTCTTTTACAGTACTATTTCCTCCATTTCTAAGCTTCTTCAACAACTCCAGAATATCTTATCACCTTCTTGGTATCTATTTTATATGTTCTTGCCAAAGTCCTCCCATGACTTTTGTTTAGTTGTTTTACACAGTGTTTAGCTTTCTTACGTTTGTCTCTGTATTCTCTTAGAGCACAAGCTGATTTGTTTGCCAGGAACTTTAGATATGCTTTCTTCTTTTCCTTCACTGCCTCTTTTACTTCCTGTGTCCACCATGGAGTTTTGATTTTTCTCTCCTTGCAGACAACTTCATCACATGCCTCTCTGGCTGAATAAATCAAGGTTTTCTTCAAGGCTTGCCACTGAATCTCTAAAGTTTGGTTCCTGTTCTCAAACTCTTTCATTTTTTCTTCAATAATCTTTGTGTATTTTAGTCTACAGTTCACATCTGAGAGAGCTGCTCAACTTTAATTCGCTTTAAAACTTTCTTACATGTTATTCTTTTCAATATGAAATTCAATTTTATCCTGCTCAAGACTAAATAGTGATCACTTCCAATTTGAAATCCTCTATACATACTAGTGTCCTGCACCAGGGAGAAAACATCACTATCAACAATAACATAGTCAATGAGACTTTCTTATTTCTTGCCTCTTCTCTCCATGTGAATTTGTGCACATTTTTATGTTGGAACATGGTATTAGTAATAACCAGTCCATGTCCTGAGCAGAAATCCAACAGGTATTTGCCATTATTTTTAGCTTTGCTCTTTTCTCCAAATTTGCCCAAAATATTTTTGTATGTCTGACAATCATTTCCTACTCTGCTATTTAGATCCCCAACAAGAACCAACTTTTCCTTTTTCATTGTGTCAGTTGCTTTATCTAAAGCCTCAAAAAATTCCTTAACTTCTACCTTAGCAGAATCTTCTGTGGGACCATAGGCACAAATAAGTCTCATTGTCCAGTTCCCCATTCTGATATTTGCACCCATCACTCTATTTAAGTCTGCCTGCCATTCAAGAAGATTAGCCTCGTATTTAGTGTTGAATACTATGGCTACTCCTTCTTTTCCTTGATTGTCATTGCCTGAATATAACATTTTGTATTTATTGCTCAGAGAGATCTCACGAGTTTTTGTCTTTTTTGTTTCAGTCACCCTTATTATGTCGATCTGGTACTTATCTAATTCCTCAGCTAGCTCCATTTCTTTGCCATTCAGTCTTCTTATGTTGATAGTACCAATCTTTAACTCTGGTGATGTTGTGTTGGGGTGTTTTTTCAGATTTGTTTCAGTAGCTGACTTTTCGCTGTTCACCCTGATTCCCTGGTGAAAATAACGGGGACCTTGTTTAACCAGGTGATGCCCCAGCCGGCATGAAATTTTGTCATGTTGTACCATCATTTTGTACTTTGGTTTAAGCCAATAAGAATTGGTCGGCTAAATCCCAAATTGCCAGTCCATCCTCGTTCGTACAGTATCCAGTAGATGCCCAACAGGGTGCACCACGAGAAGGTGTGGATTGGACAGTAGGTCAAAAGCCCTGGTCGGTTATCCACATTCCTTTAAAGGCTATGTGGAGGTTTCCTCTCAGTTATACAGCTTTGACCCTTAAGCACCCCTGGCTAATTTATTATTATTATTTTGGGTATCTCCATGAAGTCAGTAGACTCATCGCGGGAGACCCAAACTATCAAAACAATATCTATCATATCTCTTCTTGAATTCATTTACAGACGAAGAATTCACAACTGAGTCAGGCAATGCATTCCACTCATTCATCACCTTCCAGACAAAAAACCTCATTCTCACACCCTTGTTAACCACACTTTTCCTTAATTTCCAGATGACCTCTTGTTCTTCCATCACTATCACACAGCTGAAACATTTACCCTGTATATAAAGGGGAATAATAACCTCTTTATCTCTCGATTTTATCTCTTTATCCCTGGGGGTGCTTAAGGGTCAAAGCTGTATAATTGAGAGGAGACCTCCACATAGCCTTTAAAGGAATGCGGAGAACCGACCAGGGCTTCTGACCTAATGTCCAATCCTCACCTTCTCGTGGTGCACCCTGTTGGGTATCTACTTTGATACTGAACGAACGAGGATGAGCTGGCAATTTGGGATTTAGCCGACCAAATTGTATTCTTATTGGTTAAACCAAAATAAAAAAATGATGGTACAACATGACAAAATTTCATGCTGGCTGGGGTGTCGCCCGGTTAAACAGGGCCCCCGTTGTTTTTGCCAGGGAACCAGGGCGAACAGTGAAAAGTCAGCTACTGGAACAAATCTGAAAATAAACCCTAACTCAACATCACCAGAGTTAAAGATCGGTACTATCAATGTAAGAAGCCTGAATGGCAAAGAAATGGAGCTAGCTGAGGAATTACATAAGTACCAGATCGACATAATAGGGGTGACTGAAACAAAAAAGACCAAAACTGGTGAGATCTTTCTGAGCAATAAATACAAAATGTTATATTCAGGCAATGACAATCAAGGAAAAGAAGGAGTAGCCATAGTATTCAACACAAAATACGAGGCTAATCTTCTTGAATGGCAGTCAGTCTCAAGTAGAGTAATGTGTGGCAAATATGAGAATGGGGAACTGGACAATGAGACTTATTTGTGCCTATGGTCCCACAGAAGGTTCTACTAAGGTAGAAGTGGAGGAATTTTTTGAGGCTTTAGAAAAAGCAACTGACACAATGAAAAATGAAAACTTGGTCCTTGTTTGGGATCTAAATAGCAGAGTAGGAAATGATTGTGAGACATACAAAAATATTTTGGGAAAATTTGGAGAAAAGAGCAAAGCTAATAATAATGGCAAATATCTGTTGGATTTCTGCTCAGGACATGGACTGGTTATTACTAACACCATGTTCCAACATAAAAATGTGCACAAATTCACATGGAGAGAAGAGGCTAGGAATAAGAAAAGTCTCATTGACTATGTTATTGTTGATAGTGATGTTTTCTCCCTGGTGCAGGACACCAGAGTGTACAGAGGATTTGAAATTGGAAGTGATTACTGTTTAGTCTTGAGCAGGATAAAATTGAATTTCATATTGAAAAGAATAACATGTAAGAAATTTTTAAAGCGAATAAAAGTTGAGCTGCTCTCAGATGTGAACTGTAGGCTAAAATACACAAAGATTATTGAATTAAAAATGAAAGAGTTTGAGAACAGGAATCAAACCTTGGAGATTCAGTGGCAAACTCTGAAGAAAATATTGATTGATTCTGCCAGAGAGGCATGTGGTGAGGTTATCTGTAAGGATAAAAAAATCAGAACTCTCTGGTGGACACAGGAAGTTAAAGAGGCAGTGAAGGAAAAGAAGAAAGCATACCAAAAGTTCCTGTCAAATAAGTCAGCTTGTGCTCTTAGAGAATATAGAGACAAATGCAAGAATGCTAAACGCTGTGTAAAACTAGCTAAACAAAAGTCATGGGAGGACTTTGGCAAGAATATAGAAAATAAATATCAAGAAGGTGGCAAAATATTATAGAGGTTGTTGAAGAAGCTTAAGAATGGAGGAAAGAGTGCTGTAAAAGGAATTAGAGATGATAAAGGTGACATGAAAACGAGAGAAAAAGATATCCTTGAAGTATGGAGTAATTACTTTGAAAAACTGCTAAATGAAACAAGCAGTGATGACAGCACAGTGGTAAAAAAACACTGACCAGGCATGCAGTCAGGAATACATATCCATACTAGAAGTAGAAAAATCCATCAAAAGCTTGAAATGTGGAAAGGCAGCAGGAGTAGTTGATATTTGACCAGAAATGCTGAAGTATGGTGGTATAAGGGTCTTACAGTGGCTGCACTGCATAGTTCAGAAAGCCTGGACGGAGGGACGAATTCCCGATGATTGGAGTAGAGCTCTCATAGTACCCATATATAAAAAGGGAAATAAAACTGCATGTGAAAATTACAGAGGTATTTCCCTACTGAGTGTTCCTGGCAAGATCTATGCAAGTATACTTGAGAAACGGTTGAGAAGAATTGTGGAAGAAAAGCTTGGTGAAGAACAAGCTGGATTCAGGTCAAATAGAGGCTGTCAGGATCAGATCTTCACTTTACGACAAATAGTCGAGAAAGCATGGGAATATAACAAAGATCTGTATTTAAGTTTTGTCGATCTGGAAAAGGCATATGACAAGGTGCCAAGAGAGAAGCTATTCAATATGCTGCAGTTATATGGTGTCAATGGGACATTATATCAAGCAATACTTAGTCTTTATTTGAGTTGTAAGTCAGCAGTTAGAATTGAAGGAAGTACAGGAAGATGGTTTAATGTTAAATCTGCTGTGAGACAAGGATATACATTATCCCCTCTGTTATTCATGATCTATATGGATCACATTATGAAGGAAAGTGGTATTAAACATGATATCAAAATTGGAGATGCTAATGTCAGCTCTTTTCTTTATGCGGACGATGTTATACTTCTAAATAAATCTGCTACAAGTCTGCAAGATTCTCTGACTAAATTGAATAGCTGTTGTAATAGATATGGTATGAAGGTCAGCAATAAAAAGACAAAGACAATGAAAATAGGCAGAATCATTGAAAATGTCAACTGTGTTGTGAATGAAGAACCTGTGGAACAAGTAAAACATTTCAGCTATTTAGGCACGGTTTTTACTGAAGATGGTAAATTAAATATAGAAATAGACAACAGAATCAGCAAAGCTGGTATGGTGGGAAGTCAATTGAATAAATTCATATGGAATAATAGAGAAATTAGTCGGAACACTAAATTAGCTGTATACAAGACAGTGTTCAAACCAGTTTTAACTTATGGATCTGAGAGCTGGGTCTGAACTAAAACACTTGACCAAAGACTAGAGACCACAGATATGAGAATCCTGAGAAAGATTATAGGCGTGAACAGATGGCATCAATGGCAATATCATATTAAAAACAAGGATATTAGGAAAGAACTTGACATTGTCAGCATCGAGGAATGCGTTAGCAGAGCTAATCTCAGGTGGTATGGTCACTTAAACAGAATGGGCGAGGAAAGATTAGCAAAACAAGTGTTCTCTGCCAGGTTGGCAGCAAAACGACCGAGGAAGACCAAGATATAGGTGGATTGATACAGTACAAAGTGCTTTAGACGATAGAAATATAAGATCTGATAATGTTGGAGTCTTGACAAGTAACAGACTGATTTGGAGGAAAATTGTAGATAGGAAATTAATAATGATGTAATTTTTTTCATGTAGTACTATCATATCCTGTACACCCCTTGAGGGTACATGGCAGGAATTTGATGATGATGATGATTATCTCTGGATATCTCAATAACCAAATAATCATCTCCCTATCCACCTAAGTCCTAGCCTCATCAATCTCTTGGAGTACCATTCCATCAATGTATACACATCTGGTATTCTTTTAATCCCAAAGTGCGGAACTTTACACTTTTCGACATTGAACTGACATACATTACCTTTTATCCCTTTTTCCAGCTTATTTAAATCATCCTGCAAACTCTCAACATCAGCTTGATTTTTTATTGCACTACCCAACTTTGCCTCATCAGCACACATCTGAATATCTCACTTGAATCCATTTCCTATATCATTTATGTACAAATTAAACAACAATGGCCCAAGCACAGAGCCCTGAGGCACAACATTGGTCACCTGCCTCATCCTGGACTGTGCTCTTCCATACACCACCTTCTGGTATCTCTCTCTGAGCCATTCTCCTATGCATATCACCTATCCATCCCCATCTGCTCCAATTTGTGCAACAGTATTCCATGGGATATCCTGTCAAAAGCCTTAGCAAAATCCAGAAGTACCACTGCATAGCCTTTTCTTTTGTCCAACTCAAATGTCATTCTATTATAAAAAGTTATTAAATTGCTAAGGCAGGATTGACCTTTAAACCATGTTGGCCCCTACAGAGTATCATGTCCCAATCCACCCATTCTTGAATTTTGTCTTTAACCAACTTTTCCAATACTTTTACCACCACTCCTGAGATGGTGATTGGTTTGTAATTAACTACCGCAGTTTTAGAGCCACCTTTATGCTAAGGAACTACTTTGCCTTACTTCCACTCCCTAGGGACCATACCAGAGTTCAGACTTGAATTAAATAACCAAGTAAGAGACTTTGACAATTTCTTTGCACGTTCACGCAACACCTGAGCTGATATTCCATCTAAACCTACAGCAGTGTTTGCATTTAAATTTTGCAATATACTAAGTACCTCTGATTTCTTAACTTCAATTCTCACATTAGTTATTGCTACAGGTACAAAGATATCCTCACTTGGGTGATAGACTTTTGAAAAGTGATCACTCAGTAACTCTACTATTACATCTGAATTGGTTGCCTCAATACCATCAGCACCCACTAAAGTTATCCTTCTGAAGTCATTCTTCCTTTTACCTAAGGTCTTCTCATAATCTGATTTAGCTTTTCTTACTATGCTGGTAACCTTCCTAGCTTGAGCCTTGTACTGCTCATGGGTGTACAGATTGCCTTTCTCCTTGTAAATTCTCCATAACATTTTCTTTTTTTGCAGATCAAGCTTGCTACTACTACTCATCCATCTAATGCCTACCTTGTTTGTCTTCCTGACCTTGGGGACACAATCTGATATTGCCTTCCTCAGATACCTGCTGATTTTATCCCATGCACTACTAACGTCTTTCCTCTGCAATATGTTCTGCCATGGACAGCTGCAAGCTCACTCTGAAGCTTGTTATAATTGCCTAACCTGTAGTTCTGTATATACTCTTTCTTAAGAGAGAAATCCACAAATTTTACAACCTCCCAAGTCAATACCATATGATTGCTCTCACCAATTGGAGGTAACATGGATACCTTACTTATATTAGTTCAGAGGATATACATATATCCTCTGAACTAATGACCAGGTCCAACACTCTCACACCACGTGTACCTTCAGTTATGTGCTGTTTCAAGTAATTATCTCGTAGAAGATGTATGAATTCCATTTCCTTTTTGCCACATGATATTTCCACCTTCCAATTGATATCACCATAATAATCACTAACCCTGCACTCATTGCACTAATTTGCTGATGCATAAATTCAATATCACCCCCTGTACCCCCTGGCCTATAGCAGCAATCAACTGTATATTTGGTTGCATTAGTCGCTATTTCACACCAGACTGCTTCAAATGAACTATCATTCACATGTCTATCATCTTAATATACTACTTTCTTTGGCTGCAACTCATCAGCTATCATCAACATACTCCCCCACCCATTCTATCTTCCCTATCCTCCCTGAAAATACTGTACCCATCACATTGAATTACAGTAACCACATATTCTGCTGACAGCCAAGTTTCACTAATGCCTACATCTTTTGGTGAGATTGCACTGACTAATGCCAAAAATTCTTCCCCCTTATTTCGAGTGCTTCTTGCATTAGTATACAAAAATTGCAGATTCGCTTTAGTTCTTGTACTAGCTTTAGACCTGATACACATGTCTCTAATTTCAGTAGTCCCATGCAGATTTTTATCCACTTTATTCTGCAATTTATTCTGCGAATAAGAATCAACAAATATACAATCACTGCTTAAGATTCTCCCTCTTACACTCAACCTTTTCAATTTTAGTTTCCCTGCCCATTTACTTCAACTTGTTCAGAAAACAGTAACTTCTTCAATCGTTTATGACCTTCCATGTTCAGATGCAACCCATCTCTTACATACAGCTGTCTTTTGTCTTCAAACACAACCTCCACATCAACAAATTCCAGACCTCTTTTTTTTTTGCACATTCTTGCAATCATATTATTCATTATCATTGCTAGTCTACTTAAATCATTATTGTCAATACGAGGCAGCACACATACTATCCTCCCTTTGACACTTTTCTTTTTCACAATATCTAACAATGTTCTTAAATCTTTTGCTACCCAATTTATACTACCACTCAGGTCATTTGTACCCACCATAACTATCATCTTTTCTGCATCATGTCCTCTCTTTATTGTTAAAGCCACTTTCTCTATTGTTCCACCAGCCAAGCACTCCTCAGGCATACTGCTCTCCATACCCTTAATCATAGAATCACCATATATTGTACCACTCATAACTTCATTCAAGTCCAAACAAGAGTCACTCATGGCCTCATTTTCTATGCTATTCAGCATGACTCTCCCAGTTTCATTACTCAATGCTCTTTTACTTATCCCTCACCCTCACGACATCTTTTTCTTCTAGACCTCTTGTACTTTCATTCTGTTGACTCCCATACTATTTATTACTTCATCAATCACCAAAGACTCTCCCATACTTAATCCTGTTCTAGTTACTTCAGCTGTAATCTCCATAGTCCTAATTTCTCTATTCAACACATTTAACTCTTTGCTGAGCACTTCCAATTCCTCTTGCAGAAGATGAAGATCACTTTTCATTTTCACGAACTCCTGCCGAAGTTCTTCCGCTAAGGTCCTGATGTCTGCTTCCATTCCTAATAGCTCCAGCCTATCTCGACAGTTCTCACATGCGTCGACGTTTTCATTCTTCTCATTTAGCCAAACAGTCCACAGATCTTTCACATTCTTTGGCTTCTACGTATAGCAGTTTCCGCAAAGCATCCATTGTGAAAAATCCAACGCAGAGCCAGACTTTTGTATAGAAGTCTTTCGAGCTGCTGACGTACATCTCTTGTTGGAAGTCATCTTTAGATGCTGAAGTAGTAGTGAAACAAACAGCAGCGAAAACAATATATACAACAGAGTTTCAAACAATAATAACACCACTGAAGGACACTTGTATCCAACTGAAGCACAACTGCAGCACAATTTGAGACAAAAAGTCACACTATACTTTAATTTAAAAACACGTTTTCTAGCATAACTCAACACGACCGCCACGTTCACTAGTGACACTCCCAATTTAGGCGATAAGGATGAGCCCATTGCTGTTCCTTCCTCTTGTTTATATATTTTATTTTTCTATGTGAAGTAATTTACATTTACAATTTAAATTTACAATCACATCAGGTGATGTGATTATAAATTTAAATTATTATTAACTCTATATTTAAACCAAACCTAGTTCAAAAACAAACCAGGCTAAAAGTATACAATACATTAGCCCTACTGCTCTTAATGTATGGAAGTGAAATCTGGACAATAAAACAAAAAGACAAACAAAGATTAACAACAGCAGAAATGAAGTTTATGAGAAAAACTGCAAAGTATACCCTATTTGATCACAAAAGAAACGAAGATATTATGAAAGAATTAAACCAAGAACCAGTAATAGAAAAAATTAAAAAATATAAACATAAATGGATGGAACACGTTCAAAGAATGAAAACAGAAAGATTACCAAAACAAGCCTTAAAGTACAAGCCATTAGGAAAAAGAAAACCAGGACGTCCTCTTAAACGATTCAACGATGACTTCTAAGGCCGGAACAGGCCATGCTAGGCCTAAAACCTTGATACGTATGATGATGATGACATCAGGTGATGTGATTGTAAATTTGAATAATTCAACAATATCGGATGGAAATTTTGGGGTTAACAATTCTATTGTCTCTTTGTGAGGAATATTAGTGAAGAGAGAGACAATGAAGCTTATTAACAAGTCCATATCTGACAGTTTAATGTCTTTTATTTTTGTGTGAAATTCTGTGGAATTTTTTAGCGATGAAGCTGAGTGGCCTATGAGGGAACAAAGAAGGTTAGATAAAAATATATATGTGAATTTATAGTTATGAATACTCCACAGGTTTGTCTATATAAGAATGGTCAATATTTATTGAGTTGTCAAAAGACTGTTTCTCAACCTCTCTGTACAGTTTCTAGGGATGATCTTTGATTTTCTCAGCACCCTCTGTAATATATTTCCTTAGTCTATCTGATAAACAACTTTCAGTAAATGTCAGTCATTACTTTTTTTCTTCTCCCTCCAGACTCTGCAATTTACATTCCTTCAATCCATTCTCATAAGCACATTACTACAATTTATACTCACCTAATTTTCACTTTCAGACCTTATTTAATGTTTCTTTTCCTGAAATGTAAGGTACTAATCAATGCATGTTTTTGATGGTTTTTAGAACTCTTACAATGTATCCACTATTAGCTCCCTAATTACCTGACACATTGCTTGCCTCTGTCACTCTGCAGTGTAGCCATTCTCTCTTTTGGCTAAGTGCGAACCTTACGCTTAATTGCATTGAACTGTATCTCCCACTTACTGCTTATAGTGCTAGACTAAAAGGACTGTCATCTCAAAATTCTTGCTTTAACTCTCTCATATTTACATTTTCCAAACAGCTGAATATTGTCCTTCAAACCATAGACTTTATCATCACCACCATCAAATTAAAATAGCATTAGAGCAGACCAAGTACAGAATCCTGTGGAATCTATTTTTTTTTCTCTCTCTCTCTTCCTCCTTTTCTGAAATACCACTCTTTTGTACGCATTATTGATATCTAACTACTGGTCATCTCTCCTGCTTTCTTATTTAAGTAACTTATCTATTATTCATTCTCATTTCCCTTCATTTAAACTCATACTGATCATGTGATATTCCATCAGCTGTCTTTGCAGAGTTGAGGTAAAAAAATGCATATCTCCTCTAGCCAATCCAAAGTCACCTTATTCAAAAATAAGTAGATTATTAATATAAAGATTTTCAGAACACAAATCATTCGAGTATTATGTTTCTGTTTTAGACACTATCCTCTTTATAATTGCACTATCTTTTTTCATCCTCCTGTTCTCTCTCTCTCTAGGGACATTTTTCAGTAGGAAAAACTAGAAAACACCAAAGCTAAATATATTACACACTTATAAGTTTAGTTATTAACTAATCTTATTAGTTAATTAAGCTTATTATCTCATATACTGCACATTTATCATATGTCAGTCCGTCTCTCTTATTCTTTCTAGCTTATGCTACTTAATTTCTGCCAACATGAAGTGCATTAACAAAAGATTTATTGAGTATTCTCTGGCTGTCATTAGCAACCATCTATAGCAGTTAGTGCTTTTCTTTGTTTTGCAAGTAATTAAAGAGCTCATCAGGATTGCTTAGTTTACTTTGCAACATTTTTCCATATTCTACTTTTCCTTCTCACCACATACACCACGTTCCTTACTTGTGTTTTATACTACTTGTGAATTTTTTTTTAAAATTCCCTCCTGCCTGTATTTCTTTCACAACATATCCTACATTATTTATCTGCTTCACATCTAATCTGTTTATCTGTAGCAATGCAGTTTAATGTGCCATTTTAAACATAGTCTTGAACCACCTATTCAAAGAATTGTTACTATCTTGATCTAGTTTTTTTGATGCTGAATATATATATGCCTTCTGAGTGTCATTGATATCTGGTTTTTGTTTTTCCCTATTCTCATCCTTTACAGGAATTTTCTAAATCTCTCATCAGAACCACCTACTATCCAAACTGTGTTCACTTCATTTTTGAACCAGATAGTCTAATCCATTGTTACTTATTCCTCCCATTAGGCTTTCCTTTAAGGAAACATTCTTCTGCTGTCAACATTCATATTCTTCTTTTATCCTACTGCTACAACTATATATATGACTATTATTATATGGGTATCTCCATGGTGTCAAGACTCATCATGGGAGAATCCCTAGTAAATGTTTTACACACAATATTTATCATACCTCTCCTGAAACTGTTTTCACTGTCAGGGTACTCACAACTAATTCTGGCAATCCATTCCACATACTCATTCACCACTCTCCAAGTGAAAGATCTACTCTGCACATCCTTATTAACCACACTCTTACACAACTTCCAGTTCTGTCATATCTCCTAGTTTACACCTATCAACTAAACTTTCCAAACCCACATGTCTTTAACCTATCCTCATAGGGAGCATTTCACAAATCTGTCACCAGCTTGGACACTTATCTCTGAATCCTTTCTAATTCCTGGTTCCGAAGAAACTCATGATGATTCAGATGTAGCTGAATCAGATGTAGCCTTATAAAGAGGGATAAATAACCTTCTTGTCTTTACTTGTAAACATGTTTCTCAACATCCCAGTAATCCTTTGAGCTATTTACCAACTTTGAAATTGTTCTCTGAACTTCAACTCTGTCCACCATTACCCGCAACTTTTTAACCTCATCAATTTCCTGCAAATCCGTTACCATCAGTGTTATACAGAGTATGTAACCTTTTCTCCCTGAAGTGCATAACCTTACATTTTGCAACATTAAATTGATAATCATTATTCTTTGTCCATAATGTCAATTTATTTATGCTCGTGTCTAAAAGCTAGGGACGAACTACATTTTTACTTGTATATATGAAAAACTTTTCATGACTACAGCCAAATATGCTGTAGTCATGAAAAGATTCATTGATCAAATTAAATTCCAATACATTTTTGGCAAAAGTTACAAATTTCATAAGGATGTAGTTAAGGAATTAATGTACAGAATTAATGCACACAGAAAACTATGTGCAGAGACATTTCAGTATGGAATATGTCCACCCTGAACTGTGATGCAGCTCTCACAGTGTTGCATGATGCTTAGCACTAAGTGATTTAGAAGCTCTTGAGGCAAACTGGCCCACTCCTCCTTCAGAGCAAGGATAAGTCTTCATTATTTTCTGGAGGGAAATTTTGAGCAGCAATGCATCTCTCTTATTGCTTCTCATATGTCTTCTATGGGGTTGAGATCTGGAGTGCATGCTGCCCACTTGATTTGATTAATATCTTCGGTCTCCAGAAGTATCTCTGCTACTCGTGTATCACGTGATGTGGCAATGTTATCCATAAAAATGAATTCTTTGCCTCAGCACCATGGAACAATTGAACGTGATGTTGAAGAACTTCATTGCAATGTCGTTCATCAGTCAGTTCCTTTTTCCAGCACTTAGCTCATTGCATCCATTAAGCATGATGTCTACCCACCCCATGACCCCAGCATCATCATATCTATCCTTTCAAGAATATTCTCGGAATGATAAGCAGTACTACTTTCAGGCCAGATCAATTGTTGTCTCGAATCGATGCAAAGACTAAAATGACTCATCTGTAAAGAGTGTGTTAGCCCATTGTTGTCTTGTCCAATTTTTGTGGATACGACACCATTGAAAACATACTGTACAATGAACTGTAATTAAAGGAATGCAGACTACAGGTCTTTAGGCGTATATGAGGGTGGTCTGAAAAGTTCTCAGCCTCAACTATAGATGGCAACACTATCAGCAAGATTTTTTTTTTTAAGTTGGTACATCTGTCATATGCATACAGGAAATTGCAAGTCATTCTATCAAGTAGTTTGCTTTATACAGCTGTCTGAAGCAATGTTATCCATAAAAATGAATTCTTTGCCTCAGCACCATGGAACAATTGAACGTGATGTTGAAGAACTTCATTGCAATATCGTTCATCAGTCAGTTCCTTTTTCCAGCACTTAGCTCTGTATCCCTTGAAGTGGATAAAATTGAGTATTGTGTGGTTATAAAATTCTTTTGTAAAAGAAGGTTTAACACCAAAAGAAATTCATTCGAAGTTCATAAAAGTTTATGGGCACTCTTATCCTTCGTTTTCAACAATTAAGAAATGGGCTGCCAAGTTTAAAACGTCCAAAAAGTGTAACAATACCAGAAATCATTGATCGAGTGCACGATATGGTATTGGATGACCGGTGAGTCAAAGTGCATGAAATTGCTGAGGCTATAGGCATTTCAAAAGAACGTGTAGGATATATTTTTCATGAAGAATTGCATATGAAAAAGCTTTGTGCAAGATGGGTGCTGTGCTTGCTCACAGCATATCAAAAATGCACTCACATGAAAATCTCTGAACAGTGCTTGGAGCATTTTAACAAGAATTAAACTGATTTTGTGCATCGACTGTTAATGAGACTTGGTTTCACCATTACACACCAGAATCCAAACAGCAGTCAAAACTGTGGACAGAAGCTGGTTGTTCAGCGTCAAAGAAGACGAAGTCGGTTCCATTAGCAGGAAACGTCATGGCATTGGTGTTTTGGGATGCTAAAGGCATTTTGTTTACTAATTATCCTGAAAAGGGTAAAACAATAACTGGGGAATATTATTCTGAATCTTTTAACCAGACTAGACGAAAAAATTTGTGAGAAAAGACCTGGTTTGTAGAAGAAAAAAAATCATCTTTCATCATGACAATACATCTGCCCACAAAAGTGTTTTGGCAATGGGAAAATTAAGGTATCTGCACTATGAATTGTTATAACATCCACCCTATTCCCTAGATTTGGCTCCCTCTGACCCTCTCTTCCCAAAACTAAAACTCTTCCTCGCTTGTCAGCATTTTTCTTTGAATCAAGAGGTGATTGTAGCTGTAGAGGGGTATTTTGCAGATTCTTACTGAGAACCACTACGGAGACAGGATAATGGCACTGGAGCATCACTGGAATAAATGTATTAGTCTTAAGGGAGATTATATTGAAAAATAAAAATAATGTTGAAATTATAAATTAGTTTTTTCATTGTTAGGCCGAGAACATTTCAGACCACCCTCTTATTACAACTGGAATCTTATGATTTGCTCATAGCACTAGTCTATACAGATCATTTTTTGCAGAAAATCCATACTGAAATCATTTCTTATCATCATCATCAAAACAAATGGCCATCTCTTTTAAGCCTTTCTGAATATAAAGATATAATTCGAACAGTTATGATCAAAAGACAGTGTGGTATTCTGTTGGTCACTTTCAGTCGTTTCTACTCCATTCTGACTGATATCTGTCACTCAACGATCCTTTTATCCAAACCCCAGTTTATATTATATTTTTCATTCCTGTCTACTCCAGTTTATGCAATAGCCTTTCATGGCTTAGCAAAATCCAGTAATAGCATGCCGATCCACTTCATTTATCAATTTGCTCATAACTTGGTTGTAAAATGACAGCAGATTAACTACGATAAGACCTCTCCCTTCATTCAAGACCTTAACTTATCACTCCCAAAAATATATGGCTATAATGGCTTACAATTTTCTGCATGTATTCTGTCATTGCTCTTATGTAGTGGGATTGCTTTGATGTCTGTGTGTGTTGGGGAGATAATACAGACTTGATAAACCAAGTATCAGGTTTGTAAAACATTGAGTATAAGGATAAAATAAGGGAATGCAGGCTGTATATTTTGGTGATATGACAGTCATGCATACTGTAAAAGGATTTTATAGGATGGAGTATGAAGTCGGTTCCATTAGCAGGAAACGTCATGGCATTGGTGTTTTGGGATGCTAAAGGCATTTTGTTTACTAATTATCCTGAAAAGGGTAAAACAATAACTGGGGAATATTATTCTGAATCTTTTAACCAGACTAGACGAAAAAATTTGTGAGAAAAGACCTGGTTTGTAGAAGAAAAAAAATCATCTTTCATCATGACAATACATCTGCCCACAAAAGTGTTTTGGCAATGGGAAAATTAAGGTATCTGCACTATGAATTGTTATAACATCCACCCTATTCCCTAGATTTGGCTCCCTCTGACCCTCTCTTCCCAAAACTAAAACTCTTCCTCGCTTGTCAGCATTTTTCTTTGAATCAAGAGGTGATTGTAGCTGTAGAGGGGTATTTTGCAGATTCTTACTGAGAACCACTACGGAGACAGGATAATGGCACTGGAGCATCACTGGAATAAATGTATTAGTCTTAAGGGAGATTATATTGAAAAATAAAAATAATGTTGAAATTATAAATTAGTTTTTTCATTGTTAGGCCGAGAACATTTCAGACCACCCTCTTATTACAACTGGAATCTTATGATTTGCTCATAGCACTAGTCTATACAGATCATTTTTTGCAGAAAATCCATACTGAAATCATTTCTTATCATCATCATCAAAACAAATGGCCATCTCTTTTAAGCCTTTCTGAATATAAAGATATAATTCGAACAGTTATGATCAAAAGACAGTGTGGTATTCTGTTGGTCACTTTCAGTCGTTTCTACTCCATTCTGACTGATATCTGTCACTCAACGATCCTTTTATCCAAACCCCAGTTTATATTATATTTTTCATTCCTGTCTACTCCAGTTTATGCAATAGCCTTTCATGGCTTAGCAAAATCCAGTAATAGCATGCCGATCCACTTCATTTATCAATTTGCTCATAACTTGGTTGTAAAATGACAGCAGATTAACTACGATAAGACCTCTCCCTTCATTCAAGACCTTAACTTATCACTCCCAAAAATATATGGCTATAATGGCTTACAATTTTCTGCATGTATTCTGTCATTGCTCTTATGTAGTGGGATTGCTTTGATGTCTGTGTGTGTTGGGGAGATAATACAGACTTGATAAACCAAGTATCAGGTTTGTAAAACATTGAGTATAAGGATAAAATAAGGGAATGCAGGCTGTATATTTTGGTGATATGACAGTCATGCATACTGTAAAAGGATTTTATAGGATGGAGTATGAAATCTTTCATTATATGGGAAGAAAGGAAACAACAAATTCATGAAAGTTGAGTATGTTCATGGTTAACAAAGGGGTTAACCATGAACATACTCAACTGGTTTTTTCCTTGTGGAAAAGTAAGTGAATGAATGGATTTTTGGCTGGTAGTTTATATGACAATGTGTGCGAGTTGAGTGGGTTTCTCATGATGATGAGTCCTTGAACTTCCTGACAGAACCCATACACGAATAATCATAATCATCTCCTAGTTGGAAACCTGAAAAGCTGGTATCTTAAAAAATAATTTTTCTCCTCTATCTCTTGTCCATATTACACTTTTTGGCATGGAAGAGTATAAGATCTTTTTATAGCTAATAATATAAGAAAAATATTGCACGCATTGTAAAACATTAGCATTCCTGAAAGTCCCGAGGAAGGACTTTCAGGAATGCTAATGTTTTACAATGCGTAAAAACGCATTGTAAAACAATCGTGATAAAACGCATTGTAAAACAAATGTGATAATAAAAAAGAGTACAACAAAAAATGCATGCAGACTTTGACCTTTTCACAAATGATACAATACTATAGATAGAAACCATACAAGAAATAAAACATTGAAGCATTCACACCATTAGATGAAGTAATTTTTGTTTTAGTCAGATCTGATCAGTAAATTAGCTTTTACCATTTCTTTTCTCTTTTAAAGGTATTTGGATTAGAAGAACTTTGTTCATTGATTTATTTTTAATATATGCTACCTATACACAAGAGGTCAAACCTATAATGCATCAATGCTGTGTGTATGAGGTGATTAAGGAGAAAGATAGAAATTGGTTTGTTTATTGAACAGCTAGAGATGGGATTCCATATGGAAACAATGTGAGGATTGCTCTTCCAAAGAAGGGAAGTAGATGAATGAAAGAGGAAAAGTTGATTTGATAATCCCATTTCTGTGTGAACCTTGAGTTCATTAACAGATGAGATTAAGTAATCTACAAATTTACCAAACAGGTAGCTGTTTCATTTACTTTCATTATAGACAAACCACCATTCTTCCTAAAGAATTCAGCAGATTTTAAGAATAAAATCAGGAAAGTAATTTTCTGTGAATGTAGAACTCATCTTTTTTCATAAAATCGATTTTATGAAAAAAAAAAAAAAACACTCGCAGGTTTCTTATTTTCCTTTTGACTTAAATTAACTGTTTTGCATAAGAATCAATATATGGTAATATCTAAAGTATTATCAAAAGATGGCATATAAATGCAATTTTTAATAAGTTAATATCTTTATACTTCCAGATTACTGTGTGATATTCATAATCTTGCATATCATTGGGAAGGTTGGATAAGAGTTTCGCTAGAAAATCTTCCAGAATGCATATTGGAAGCAAAGTTACCTGTTGCTGTATTATTTTCTCAATCCTTAAAGAGACAAGTTTCCTTTCTTCACTTAGCCCAAGTGAGAAAGATTCTTAATTTAAGTTACCTTACCTTAGTTTGGAAATGCTTCAAATTTCTTGATTTTTTTAAATTGTTTTTTTTTTTTAATAGAATTAAAATTTATACTGTTTAGTTTCTAGTTTTGATTACTAATTTCATATGAGTACAAAATAAAGAAAAAAAAAACCTTAGCAGATTCTTATGGGCTCTGATTTTGGAATTGAAAGAAGTTCCTTTTATCTGTTTCATTTGGTATCATCTTTAACACGTGAAATCAGCCTTGAAAATAGTTGTCTAGTTTATAAATACGATAAATATATAGTTTAAATATGAGTAGGGAACATGGCATCACAACTGACACGGTAGTTGAAAATTGCGAATGTTCAGTGTGTATGGAAATGATAGTGCGAAAAAAGTTTGATTGACAATAAAGTTGGTAGTAATTTATATGATGTTAAAAAACAGTGTGAAATTAACGATAAAGTGTGCAATAATGATGTTGAAAAACAGAATACAGTTAACAGTAAGGTGACGAGTGAGATTGATGGCAAATAAGTGTGTCTGACTGGCAATAAAATAGCGAGAGTGAATGACAGCGAAGAAAGGATTCAAGATTTGAAAACTGAGTTGGTGAAGATGAGGCAGATGTGGAGTGAAATAAAGAGAATTGTAGATATGTGTGGAAGAATGAAGAAGATGAAAACAAATAATGTTGGTATGAAAATGGTAATAAAAGGCCTATGAGTGCTGTTATGGCGATTCCATTATTAGAGGTGTGGTAAATGAGAAGATGCACAAGATTTGGTTTTCTGGAGGTAAAATGAATACAGTGATTGAGGCACTGGATGTGAGGACTAAGCAAGCAAAACAGTTGATAGTAGTAGGGACATATGGCTTAACTAGGAACAAGGAGAATGTAAGATTGAATATCAGGAAGTGTTGAGAAGGATTAAACATAATAGGTTCAAGGTTTAGAGGTACAGGAGGAGAGTGTGTTTCAAATACTGAGTACTCTGGATGTCAGTAAAGCTGTGGGATTGGATGGTATTTCACCACGAGTTTTGAGAGAATGTGCTAGGGAACTGACAGCTCCTTTGACCTGGCTTTTCAGTGAAAGTCTGGCAATCGGAAAGGTGCCCATGGAATGGAAGGAAGGTAAGATAGTGCCATTGCAAAAGGGCGGTAACAGACTGAAAGTGTCTAATTATAGACCAGTTTGTGTGTCATCAGAAGTTAATAAGATCTTGGAGAAAGTAGTGAAGGACCGTATACAGCATTGGGCAGATGAGGGTAATGTTATCTGTGAGAGTCAACATGGATTTGTGAAGGGGCGCTCTTGTTTTAGCAATATGCTAGCCTTTTATGATAAAGTTACAAGAGCATTAGATGAGGGAAAGGCATATACTGCCATTTTCTTAGACTTAGCAAAGGCATTTGACAGGGTGCCACATGATAAGCTGATATTTAAGTTGCAGCACATGGGTCTGGATGTCAGATTGGTCAACTGGATTCAGGATTGGCTGTCCGATAGGTATCAGAGAGTTGTATATGGTGGGGCAGTTTCAAGGAAGCAGAGGGTTACAAGTGGGGTCCCACAGGGCTCAGTACTGGGACCTATATTGTTTAACTTATATCAATGACATTGTCAGTGGATTGCAAGGGGATATTCAGTTGTTTGCAGATGATGCGAAGCTGTGAAGGATTATTAGTAATATTGCAGATGTGGCAGCCCTGCAAGAGGATTTGAATAAGCTAGATAGATGGGCAAATGAATGGGGTTATCGGTTTAATGCAGCAAAATGTAAGGTCTTGAGGTTTGGGAAACATCGATGAGATACTGCATGCTCTATGGGAGGAGTTATACTGGAGAAAGTAGGGGAGACAAGAGATCTGGGGTTGATGATTGATAGAAACCTGAAATTTAGGGGACATATTGCAAAGGTGATGAAGGTAACACAGAGGATTGCTGCAATAATGAGAAGGACACCGACCTGCAGAGATAAAACAGTTATCATTCCGTTGTATAAGACCCTGATCAGACCACACTTGGACTATTGTTCTCAGATTTGGTCCCCAGGATTTGAATGGGATAAATTAACTGTGAAAAGGGTACAAAGGGGGATAACAAAGATGGTTTCAGGACTATACAATGTTAGTTATGAGGATCGGCTGAGGGAATGTGGACTGCAGAGTTTGGTGGATAGAAGGAGGAGAGGTGATATGATTAAGACTTTTAAACTGTTGAGAGGTGGTTACAGGGTTGACACTGGGGAGTTCTTTCGCTTGGTTGAACAGCAGGAAGCAGTGATGACATTCCTGGAAGTTACGAAAGGAAACTGTGAGCAAGAGGGTGAGGAGTGGTTTCTTTGCATGGAGGGTGATTGAACCATGGAATGCATTGCCTGATAGAGTAGTGAGAGAGAAAACGGTCAATGAGTTTAAGGAGTGGTATAATAGACTGTGTTTCCTAAGAGGGACCTCCCATGATGAGTCTTGATAGACTGTGTTTCCTAGGAAGGACCTCTCGTGATAGTCTTTTGACTCCATGGAGGCCTGAAGAATAATAATAATAGTGTGATAGGAAAGGTAGTCAGTGTATTGCCCAGGTATGGTAGTGATGAGATGAGGTTGGGAGTAAGAATTATGAATGATATGTTAGTGGAAATGTGTGAAGAGAAAGGGAGTGTACTCTGTTAATATATGGAATAAGTTGGAAGGAAGAACAGAAACTGTATAAGAGTGATGGACTGTATTGAATGGTTTTGGTGCATCATTTGGAGAGACTGCTGCTGGAGGCGATGTGGAAGAGTAAGGAAGGAGAGATTGAAGTGACGCTTATGAATGAAGAAGTGAGTAGCATGAGTGTAGAGAATGAGAGAACAAGTGTGCAAGAAAAACAAGGAAATGGGGAGACTCACGGTGGACAGGAGAGCACAGCGTGAGAAGTTGATGCTTCAAGGGGATGTGTTTGTGTGTATGTAGACAAAAAACGAAGGGGATGACCTGGGATGTAGGGAAAACAGTTGGATTTGAAGAAGGTTCTAGGATGAGTAAGGAGAAAAAGAAATGGCTCCAGTTAAGCATGGAGAAGTCGCATCAAACAAGTGGTATCAGTGGAACTTGTTATAGATCCAGGAACGAACTGTTATGTTTGCATACAAATGCTAGATGTATCCAAACAAGGGAAATTAAATTGCTGCATTGATTGAGTTCATTCACCCAAAAAATTGTTGTAATAAATGAGACATGGTCGGATGAGGATTACCTCTTGACAGGAATAGAGATCGAAGGCTATGTTGTATTTCGTGAAGATAGAAAGGGTAAAAAGGCGATTATTAGACTACAAGGCAATGAATGCGAAACAGACTGAAAAGGTAGATGCTGTAAATGGAAATGAAATGAAAGCTAGTGAAACTGAGGTGGTGAAAGAATGCAAAAATGTAGAAGCAAAAATTAATGATAAGGGAGCAGAAGAAAGTATGAAAGAGAAAACAGACATAAGCTGCAGCTGAATGAGAGGTCTTGAGACTGCTCAAGTGACAGAGTGAAATTGTTGGAATGCAAGATTTGATGAAACAGTTATTAAAAAGGAAATGAGGAATATGCGGAGTGATATTAAACGTTTAGTGGAAACTAATGAAAGCGTACAAAAGAATAAAATGAAAGAGAAAAAGAGCAAAAGCAGTGATCAGTGATTCCAGGATAGCAGTACATGGAAATTCCATAGTTAGAGGATTAGTTAATGAGAATGTCCATCAGATCTGCTATCCAGGAGGAAGAATGAATAGGATAATTCAGGCATTAGACATGAAGAAGAAACAAGCAAGTAAGTTAGTGGTGGTTGTGGGGACAAATCATCTAAGTGGACATAAGGAGCATGTGAGGGTGAATATCAGGAGGTTATTGAGAAGAGTGAAAGATAACAGTGAAGTAGGAAAGGTTGTCAGTGTGCTGCCAAGGTATGACAATGATGAGTTGTGATGGAAAGCCAAAATCATGAATGGTATGTGAGCAGAGCTGTGTGAGAAGGGAGTACAGTTTGTGGATGTATGATGTGTTTGAGAGAAGAATGAAATTATACAGATGAGCTGCATTTGAATGGCTTTGGAATGAGTGCATTGGAGAAAGTGTTGCTGGATGGAAGTTCAGTGTATGATGCTTGCAAGAGATGAAGTGAAAGATCAGAAGAGAGTGGTATTGAAGAGGTAGAGGTGCTTGATAGTGAAAACAGTAATAGTGCGAGATGAAAACAGAATGGGAATGTAAGATGAAAAGGGAAATGTGGGGGAAGCCTGGGTGGACAGGGAGACATGGTAGGGAGAGTGGATGTTGAAAGTGGCAGTGAATGTGTGTATGAAGATGGAGTATGTTGCAATGTTGGTGGGGAAGTTGAGACTGAGCAGATATATGTGGTAAGTGGTGATAAAGGTTGGGTGAGATAAAGGTTTTTCTTCACATATAAATGCTTACTTGAATATTATTATTATTATTATTATTCTTCAGGCCTCCATGGAGTCAAAAGACTCATCACGGGAGGTCCTTCCTAGGAAACACAGTCTATCAAGACTCATCATGGGAGGTCCCTCTTAGGAAACAGTCTATTATACCACTCCTTAAACTCATTGACCGTTTTCTCTCTCACTACTCTATCAGGCAATGCATTCCATGGTTCAATCACCCTCCATGCAAAGAAACCACCCCTCACCCTCTTGCTCACAGTTTCCTTTCGTAACTTCCAGGAATGTCATCATTGCTTCCTGCTGTTCAACCAAGCGAAAGAACTCCCCAGTGTCAACCCTGTAACCACCTCTCAACAGTTTAAAAGTCTTAATCATATCACCTCTCCTTCTTCTATCCACCAAACTCTGCAGTCCACATTCCCTCAGCCGATCCTCATAACTAACATTGTATAGTCCTGAAACCATCTTTGTTATCCCCCTTTGTACCCTTTTCACAGTTAATTTATCCTGTTCAAATCCTGGGGACCAAATCTGAGAACAATAGTCTGATCAGGGTCTTATACAACGGAATGATAACTGTTTTATCTCTGCAGGTCGGTGTCCTTCTCATTATTGCAGCAATCCTCTGTGTTACCTTCACCACCTTTGCAATATGTCCCCTAAATTTCAGGTTTCTATCAATCATCAACCCCAGATCTCTTGTCTCCCCTACTTTCTCCAGTATAACTCCTCCCATAGAGTATGCAGTGTCTCATCGATGTTTCCCAAACCTCAAGACCGTACATTTTGCTGCATTAAACCGATAACCCCATTCATTTGCCCATCTATCTAGCTTATTCAAATCCTCTTGCAGGGCTGCCGCATCTGCACTATTACTAATAATTTTTCCCAGCTTCACATCATCCACAAATAACTACTGACTATCCTCTTGCAATCCACTGACATTGAATATGTTCACTGGATTAACATGTTCATTGAATATGTTAAGAACAAGGACATACTTAAATATATTCATGCCTTATGCTTGGATAAAGGATTAACAAACAGTTTGCATGTGAAGTATCTTCACAACTAGACCAATTGTATATAGAGGCGAATGATTTCACACATTTGCATGTGTATAGTACCATGCATTATAGGAAGGGCCATTACCCAGACTGGTTTTGACCTTTATAGAGGTCTCATCAGTTGGAGCCAGACCCAGAAGAGATATAGAGGTTGATGTAATGCGGAATTCATATATCTAGGCTACTTGCATATCCCATAATGCAAAGCCTGAAGGAATGTGCACTTTTTGTTATGGGATACTGAGGCAGTTAATGTGAAGTCATTATCCTCTATATACAAGTAGCCTAGTCATGAGGATACTTCATGTGCAAACTCTGCTTACACTTGGATAAAGGATTAAATGAGAATATAATTTCTTGGAATCTTTAATTAATTTATAACCAAGTGAAAAATAACTTCCAACAATATTCATAAAGAAATCTTGGTTCAAATATTAAGAGTAAGTTCACTCTTTGCTGATGATGTACAGTTGGGCAGAATAGTTAATTGTTCAGATGACCTAAGTTCTTCACAGAATTATGTTATGACACTGGAAGAGTGGAGGGAGAACTCAGATTTAAATTTCATTGTGAAAAAATGCAACTATATATGATTTGGTAAGATAACATTTTATGGATATAACTGAACATGAGGGTTTTAGAAAGAAGTTGATGAATACAAAGATTTGGATTTTTTAGTTGATAGGCAAGGAATGATGTTGTTGAAACAACTGTTAAAGTTATTATTATTATTATTAAACAAGACCTCATGGAATCAAAGACTCATCTGGGAGGTTCTTTTATCACACGCACATCTCATCATACCGTTTCTTAAACACACTCAAACTCCTTGCAGACACCACACTCTCAGGCAAGGCATTCCAATCATTCACAACTCTGCACGAAAAAATCTGCCTCTCACTCCCTTCCTTATACAGTTTCCAGGGATGACCTCTGGTTCTTCCCTGATCTCCCACTATTCTCTGTAGAACTTCTCCACCATTGATCTTATAACAACCCCTTACCAACTTGTAGGTCTCTATCATATCTCCCCTCTTCCTTCTCTCCACTAGACTCTGCAAATTACATCTTCTCAATCTTTCCTCATACTCAACATTCTAGAGTTCAGAAACTACCTTAGTCAGTTGCCTTTGGACCCTTTCCAATATCTGGTATTCGTCGGCTGTGTTATTGTTATATCCTTACTTTCATATAATGTTATATCGTAAATCGTAAGTTCAATCCTATTATACATTAACTTACTGTCTCTAGAATCTATCCTTTTGCTTACTCAAAACTTTGTACAATCAAAATCCTACCGGCTGCGGCATTGTTATGTCGCTATCTCTCTATATTATATCTTATTCTACATCTATAATAACTCTCCTTCTAATCTATTGTTGTGCTCCTAAAATACTAATTCAGATTTATTTCCTCTTCGGATATTGGCAAAATTTATATTTCGCTGCGCCAGCCAATATCCTATAACAGAAGAGACTCTTGTTCAGGGAAATAATTCAAAATTTAAAAGGATACACACAATAATTTATCTCACGCTAGTACTGTGCAGATTCAGTTAGCAGTCGTAGACCGACTCTCACTTAAACAATTATATCTAAATTCCTTCCCGCCAAAAAGGTTCAATTTCATAAGTGGTGGCTTGAATTCGTAATCAGGCATAACTCAGGTATAAGGTACAAAACGTGTTTATTGGAAAACACAAAACATTTACAGTTATGTAAGCTTAAATACTCAATGGATCAAAATTCACTCTAAGTTAAGGGTTATACTTAATCACAATGAATCAGAGCAAGTTAAATCATTCAATTATGAAAGGACAAGATTAGGTTTAAGCAAAATACTACTACTATATAATTCCTTTCACAAGTTGCTCACAGAATACTTATTGAACACTTTCATTAATACTCTATCAATCATTACCTTAATTCTAAATTTCATTTAAGCAAGTCTAGCCATTCACAAATCACTGCCTATTTAACAACTCTTCTTTGTTCCACAAGGGCTTAATTAATTCAGTCAAATTCTCACTAAAAGTTCTCTACTAGTGTCCTTTAGTTAAAACACACACAAATTTCTTGTTCTTCTAAACAAATTTTTAACATAGAACAAAAACTCTTACATTACCGGATCCTTTCAGATTTCATGCCGCCATCTCATGTAGGTCTGGATTACCGTACTGCATATTCTTCGGCTGTCTTTGCGCCTGGCGATGTACTACGCTTTTTCTTCTAATCATTTCCGACTGTTGCATGCTGTCTACCGCTCTGCAGGAAACTTTCTCCAGTGGGACATTCTGCTAAGGCTCGATTCCACATGGGCCGTCATATCGCGATCAGCTCTGCTTGAAAATCTTCACGCATTCTCAAGAAAAGAACCTGCCGTCCGTCATTACTGTAGAAGACCCACTGCTCTCTCACGAATCCTCCGACCAACTCCCCCTAAAACTCGAATCCGGCACTCGAAGATCAAAAGGTCAAAAAGCCTCTTAAAACGGTATGCTTCGTCTTTTATTCACCCTATTCGGGCGCACTCTATTCAATGCGGTTTTCACCCACGAACCCCATCGTTCATGCCCCTTGGGTGATCCTACACTCTCGCTAGCCTGTCCGGTTACATTATTCTAGGTAGGCGCTCTGACGTCATATTTCCGTGTAGGTATAGTCTCCATAGCTACGCTCGACTCATACCAATTATACGCGATTATTCCAGATTACTATTATAAACTTTTCTCAGAATTTCGCAAAGTACTAGACAGCTTACTTGGGAATTACAAATAACCTAACAATAACTCTCACTATATCGCACACATGGACTATATATTATTACAAAACATAAAACAACACTTTATAATTATTAGTTGATGTGCAGATATCTCCTGAATAAGTAGTAGTTTGTCATGTTAAATCCTGAATAAAGAATTTACTTGTAAAGCTCTGCATTCAGGATCTAACAATCTCTTCATCCTTCTGAAAACCCAGTGACCAAATCTAGGCACAATAGTCCATGTATGGCCTAATCAAAGCCTTATACAATGGAACAAGAATCTCCCTACTTCTACAAGTCGGTGTCCTCTGCATCATTCCCAGAAGTCTTTGTGTTGTCGTCACAATTTTGGCGATGTGTCCCCTAAATTTTAGATCCTTATCCACCATCACCCCCAGATCTCTTATTTCCTCTACTTCCAACAATATATTCTCACCAAGCATAAATTCTGCATCCCATCTTTGTTTTCCAAATTTTAAAACCTTGCATTTTGCAACATTGAACTCGCATCCCCAATCACTCAATTTATTAAAGTCTTCTTGCAAGGCCACAACATCTTTACTACTCTTTATGGTTCGTCCCAACTTTACATCATCTGCAAACAACTGAATATCTCCATCCAAATCTTTACCAATATCATTAATATACAAGTTAAATAGTAATGGCCCTAAAACAGACTCCTGAGGCACTCCACTAGTGACTTTCCTTTTCCTGGATATCGCACCCCCATACACAACTTGTTGATACCTATCAGATAGCCAGTCTGCAATCCAATGCACTGATCTAATATCCAACCCCATCTGCTCTAGTTTGACTGTCAACTTATCATGAGGTACTCTATCAAAAGCCTTTATGAAATCCAAGTATATTACTGTGTATCCTTCTCCTCTGTCCAAGGAAGCAGTCACTTTATTGTAATAAGTAAGTAGATTACTAAAACATGACCTCCCTTTAGCAAATCCATGCTGTCCATCAAAGATAATACCATTGTTGTCAACCCAACTCTGGATCCTAGTTCTCACAAGCTTCTCCAACAACTTAACCACAACATTTGACACACAGATAGGCCTATAGTTTGATGCTTGAGTTTGATCACCTCCTTTATGAAGTGGCATAATCTTGCCCTCCTTCCACTCCGTAGGAACTTGACCAAGTGCAAGACTCGTATTAAAAAAATGTCAAGTCCGGCATCAACTCCCTAGTACATTTCTTCAGAATACATGATGATATATTATCAAATTCCACAGCCTTATTTACATCTAGTTTACTCAACTCCCCATACACCTCTTGTTCACTTACAGTCAATCTCTCTTCCCCATCATCAACTGATCTCAATCTCTCCATGAAGTCACATTCACAAGATTGAAAGATCTTTATGAACTGCTCATTAAGTATCTCCACCACACATTCTGCAACAGCTGTCTTTATACTATTTCCTCCAATCAATGTCATCCTTCCATAATCATTCTTTCTTTTGCTGGCTACATATCGAAAGAACTCCCTAGGATTCTTTTTGGCTTCATTAGCTAACTGCTGTTCATACCTCTCTTTAGCTACTCTCACCAACCAAGTCACCCTCCTTGCCTGGTCTTTGTAGACCTCATGAAATTGGTTACTTCCACTTCTCTTATGCTGCCTCCACAATGCCCTTTTTCTCTGTATTGCATGCGTAATCTCTTTATTCATCCATCTCACACCTACCTTATTTAACCTTCTCACCCATGGTATATATTTAGACATTGCATCTACTAAATAGTTTTTGAAAATCCCCCAAGCTGCATTGATCTATTTTCCAGCTAACTCCTCATTCCATGCTACATCTGCAAGCTGTCTCCTGAGCTCTTTATAATCACCCCCCTTGTAGTTCCACATATACCCTTTTTTCACAGGGGTCCTTGCACTGCTGGCAACCACCCAGGTAATCACCTCATGTTTACTTTCACCAATTGGTGGATGATTTGACACCTCATTCATAATTACATCCTCCGATGAGATGACCAAATCCAAGACCCTTAATCCTCGTGTGCCCTCTGTTACATACTGTCTGAGGTAGTTATCCCTCAAAAACTGAAGAAACTCATTTTCTTTACTTCCAGTTGCTATCTCTTCATTCCAGTCTATATTGCCATAATTAAAATCACCCATAATGATCACCCTTTTCTTATTTGACTATACATTTCACTATCACCACCATCCACATTACCAGGTCTATAACAACATCCCACCAAGTATTTGATTCTGTTCACCTCTATCTCACACCATACTGCCTCAAAACCACTGACCCTATTTCCCTCTTGCATCTCTACCTTGTATGGACATAACTCTTTCTCTATCATCAATAGCACTCCCCCCCCTCCCTTTTTACCCCTTCTATCCTCACGAAACACATCATACCTTTCCATCTCTATTCCTGTCAGGATGTCGTCCTCATCTAACCATGTCTCACTTATTCCGACAATCTTTGGGTGCACAGACGCAATTAGTGCAACCATTTCATCCGCTTTGTTTCTTATACTTCTAGCATTGGTATACAAACACAACAGCTCATTTCTGGATCTACAGCTAGTTCCACTGATACCACTCACTTGATGTGATCTCTCTCCATGCTGGACTGGGGCCATTTCTCTTTCTGCTTCCTCAGTTTAGAACCCTTTGCAATTCCATCTGTTTCCTCTTGATCCCTGGTCATCCCATTTCTTTCCTGCCTACACATGCTCTCACCTCCTCTTGGAGCATCCACCTTTCTCATGCTGTGTTCCCCTGAGCCTCCCCGTTTCCTTGCTCCTCTTGCACACCCATTCTCTCATTTTCTATACTCATACCACTCAGTTCCCCATTCATTTCCACTTCTTCAATCCCTCCTGTCTTACTCTCCTGCTCTTCCACATCACTCCCCTCTCGATCTGATTCATTCTCTCTATTCACTTCTCTACCTTCCAGCAGCAGTCTCTCGAAGCGACTCGCACCATAACCACTCAAATGCAGTCCATCGCTCTCATACAGCTCACTTCGTCCCTCACACTCATTCCACACATTAACAAACTATACTCCTATCTCCTCACACATTTCAGCCAGAATATCATTCATAATCCTTGCTCTCTGCCTCATTTCACCACAATCATACCTAGGCAACACACTAACTACCCTTCCTGTCACACTATTCTCTTTTATCTTTCCAAGCAGTCTCCTGACATTCATTTTGACATGCTCTTTGTTCTCTCTCAAATCATTTGTACCAATTAATACAATTAACTCTTTTGCTTGCTCCTGCCTCATATCCAATGCCTCAATCACTCTACTCATTTTACCGCCTGGAAAACATGCCTTGTGCATTTTATCCTGTAGCACACCTTTAATAATGGAGTCGCCATACAACGCCACTTGCTCATCTTTCGTTAACTCTTTCATGCCATCATGATTTATTTTAATAGCTTTGACCTGAATTCTCTTAATTTCATTCCGCATCCATTTCATTTCTTGCCTCATCCAATCCAATTCACCTTCCGAATCTCGCAACACATTCTCTCTATCATTAAATCTTTCTAACTCTCGACCCCTCTTCTCACTTTCCCTCTCATTCATCCTTCTTTGTTTCCGTACTTTCGGTCCAACATAAGTCCAACTTTCACTATCATTCTTCTCACTTTCGCTCTCATTTATCTTTCTTTGTTTCCATACTTTCGGACTAACATGCGTCCAACTTTTCCTATCATTCTTCTCACTTTTACTGTCATTCATCTTTCTTTGTTTCAGTACTTTTGGTCCATCATGCGTCCAACTTTCGCCATCATTCATTCTTTTTTCGCTATCATTTATTCTTTCGATTTTTTTCACTTGCGATTTCTGCATCACGCCATTTCTACTTTCATTCGTTCTCTCAACTTCATTTCTTTCCACCTCACTTTCGTCCCTTTTAACATCCATTACAGTTTTCAAATCGCTCTTTTTCTTTTTTCCTGATTTTTTAACATTTTTTCACCTCTCTTTCTCACCATCCTTCTCTTTCAAACATGCACTCGCGACACAATCGGTATTAACACTTTCTGTCATCAATGTCATATTTGCATTTATCAGTTCTTCGTTCAGGTCACACAAGTTCAGCAAGCATTAATTAAAAGAAGTTTCACCTGTAGAAGTAAGGAAGTAACATATCATTATATATAAGCCTTTATTCAGGCCAATATTGTATTATGGTTTCCAGTTTTATTTACCAAAGTTTTATTATCATTGATAATTATCATTGATTTTATCATCATTTATTATCACTCAATATCATTAATGTATAGATACAGTGGACCAAGCACTGATCCTTGTGGTACACCACTGATTACCTTAAATCTTGCAGACTGACATCCCCCATATACCACTTTTTGATATCTGTAAGTTAGCCATCCTCTTATCCATGCTAATATTCTATAATCCAAACCCATATTCTCCAATTTATGCAACAGTCTACCATGCTGTATTCTGTCAAAAGCCTTGGCAAAATCCAAAAGTATCATGGTATATCCATTCCCCTTGTGTAGTTCAATGGTAACATTGTTATAGAATGTGATTCTATAACAATGTTATAGAATTCCATACAACATGAGCAAGTTACTAAAACAAGTTACTAAAACTTCCCTTAGCAAACCCATGTTGTTCATCCCAAAGTAGAGATTCACTGTCAACCCATTTCTGAATGCGAGCCTTAACCAATTTTTCCGAAATCTTTACCACCACTCCTGAGATACTTATTGGTTGATTGTTGGATACATCGATCTTTGCACTACTCTTGTGCAATGGAATTACCATACATTCTTTCCATTCCTGCAGAATCTTCCCTGTTCTGAGACTCATGTTAAACAGCCTGGTCAAAGGAATAGCCAATTCAGCTGAACACTCTTTTAGCACACATGCTGACATTCCATTAGTCCTTATTGCTGAATTCTTATTCAGTTTGTGCAACAGTTCTAATACCTCGTCCTTGTACACCAGAGTTTCTTCATCCAGTGAAGGGGTAGCAGTGAGCTCAATGTCACGTACACCAGATTGATAGCTTTTAACAAAATGGGCACTCATTATTTGAACAATCTCTTCTGCATCTGTAACCCTGATGCCGTCTGCATTTAGAAGGGTTATTCTTTCTTTTACTTGTAGCATATCGATAGAATTCTTGTGAGTTGTCTTTAGCACACAGAGCCAGTTTCTTTTCATACTCAGCCTTTGCTTTCCATACAACAGTTGTGACTATTCTAGCCTGCTGCTTATAATTTTCATAATGCACATCATCCTTATGCACACAGTGTTCCTTCCACATCGTCATTTTCTTACGAATCTCCTGCTTAATAAGATTACACATCCATTTGACTCCTATCCTATTTATTCTTCAAACTGTTAGGACAAATTCTGATATCGCATCATATAAGTATTGTTTAAATGCTTCATATGCACTTTCAATATTCATCCCATCCAGCAACTGATCCCATTCCACTGAACTCAGTATACTCCTCAGTTGGTCATAATTTCCTGCTTTGTAGTTCGGTATATAATCTTTTCTGAATGGAACATTCATAAACTTAGTCACTTCCCAAGTGAGTACTGCACGATCACTGTCACCAACCAGAAGCAGAATAGTTACATCTTTAACTGAAATGACCTCTGACACTATAATCAAATCTAACACTCTTTGACCTCAAGTTCCTTCTGTCACATGTTGCTTGAGGAAATTGTCCCACAACAGCTCAATAAATGCATTTCATTCTTCTCATGAGATTCTACTACTACCATTCATCACTAGCAACTGATCCACCAGGTCTGTAACATCACCCCACTATCTCTAATTGACCTTGTTACATTCCACCTGACACCAAATAGCTTCAAACTCACTGCCGCATGAAATACTGTTAGTAGTAGTACTTTATTTATTTTATTTATTCATATGGAGTTTCCTCCCTTTTTCTCCCGTCCTTATTGGGGCGAGTTGAACCTCCTCATGGGGGGGGGGGGTAAGTATTTATGGCTGTAGATCTGTGTGTGTGTTCATGGGGCCGGTTTGCCTGCTTGCAGGATGAAAAACATCAGATAAACTGGCAGAAAAAACCCTACTGCCTGCACCCAAGACTGGCTAACTTGGCTATGGCTGAGGAAGATCCTCAAATTCCTCACGTCTTCGATGGGAATCGAACCTGTGACACTCCTTCCTCAGTCATAGTTGTGAAGTGCAAAGCCTCTAGGCTAACCATACGGAGTAGTAGTAGTACTACAGTCATAGGTCTCAACTCTAACTGGATTCAAGTCATCCGATATCATTAGCAGCACGCCCTCTCCTATCCTGTCTATCCTTCCTAAAAATAGTGTACCTGTTACACTCAATACCAGTTAGTATGTTTGATTCTGATAGCTAGGTTTCACTAATGCCTACAATCTGAGGTCTCAACATATTGACTAAGGTAACAAACTCTACCCCTTTGTTTCTAATACTCCTAGCATTAATGTACAGACACAAAATTTACCTGCATGTTCTTTTGTATACTCTTGTCTGCAGTCTGCATGACACAGTTGGACAACTTGCAGGTCTATATTCTTCAATAGTGCCTTATACATGTAGACATCTTTGCACACGTTTGATGGGTCCAAACCGGATGAACACAAAGTTGAAATCATTCTCTCCTCGTCAACATTTCCATGACAAAGCCCATTCTCGTCATTAACACAGTTATATAACACTGTTACTCTTACACTCACATTCTCATCATTCCTCCCTCTATAATTTAGTTTCCCTGACTCTGTGTGTTAGGTCTTATACCATTTATTAGTTTTTCTAGACTCTTGATACCAAACACATGCAGGTGTAGGCCATCCCTCTTATACAAATCCAATCTCCCCTCAGACTCACTCCTTGCATCCATTCCTTCTACACAGCCTACACATAGAATCACTTATCATCATAGCCCTTCTTCTCAAATTCATTTTTATCATATCGAGGTAAAATACTGATGATTTTCATTTTGTCACTCTTCACTCTCACCTCTTCCAAGAACCCTTTCAAGTCCTCTCTCATACTGAACTTATCGCTAGTTATGTCATTAGTATCTACTGCAATTATGATCTCATTTACTTTCTGCTTTTTAATAATAATAAAATTATTTGCAGCATCATCTGACAATCCTTTCCACTCACCCACCAGTATCCATATAAACAATTTATTACTCATTCCATTTTTCAATATGCTTTTCCAGGCTCCCTCCCTGCCCCCCTCCCATTTTCTGTCCACTTTGTGGGTCCTTTGAGTTAATCGAATAAAGTTTCCATCACTTAAATAGCTATCTAGTCATTTCTCCTCCCCTCTCTCAACCTTCCTTTACAACTGACTTTCTAGAGTCATGATGTTGCTTTAGTTATTCATGTCTTAATTAGTATGAAGAAAAAAGTTTTGATCAAATGTATCATGCCTATATAACATATGGCAGTAACACCTCATATTTAACTAAAGATATGGTTCACAAATTGAACCATATCTTTAGTTAAAACAGAGAATAATGGAGAGGAATATGTGTCAATTATAATATCCTATATCTTCTTAATGGACATGATGAACTGACATACCAGACATTATCCAATACATCATGGATTAAAAGTAGAGATGGGCTAGACATATTGAATGGTCCTAAGGCATAAGAATGTTTAACTTATTAGCAGAATAGATCCATAGATCATTGGATGGGGGGAGGGGAAGCGGTAGCAAGTTGAGATTGTGAGCTGGAAGGAGAGTGTAATGAAGAAAACAAGATTTGCACACAGCATTGAACATCTAAATTGAAGACATTTCTGGCTACCCTGGATCTTTTGAAACCACGTGATTTTGACTAAATTTGTGCATGGTAGGTTAGGTATATGATCAAAATATATATTAGAAGAATAGCTGTTTATTTCTGATAATAAGCAGGATACTGATAACCAGAAATACACTGCTGCAGCAGCAGCAGTTTATTGTGTTCTTTAAGACTTTTGCATTGTTTCCTTGAACTTCTTTCTTTGTTAATTATCATTTCCAGATTTCATTAATTCTTAATATAGCACACAGCAAGAATTATTATGTGATGCCCCCAAGGACTCATTGCAGAAGGGCACTCTACTCTACTCTGCTCTACTCCACTACCCAACTTCACACAATTCCATCTACTATCCACTGCCATCAATAGTGGTCTTCTGTCTGTAAATTGCATGTGTTCTCATGGCCAGTTTGTCTGAATGCTGGGTGAAAAACCTGTGTTTCCAGGACAAAAAACTCTGCTACCTCCATATGAAATCGACTAATCACCTCCAGTTGAAAAAGTGCTATAAAGGTTCTTATTGTGATGAGAATTGAACTTTGGTCTTTTCCAATCGAAGGGTGCAATGTCCCGTTGTTCTTCCAGTTGTGCTACAGAGGCATTCTTCAGTTTATCGAGATTACAATCAATATCTCCCACCCCACTTGTGTTCATGCTACTAGACTATTTAAATGTTTCTGAAAAGACATATAACAGCATCATTCTCTATAGTTTGCCTTTGAATCATCTGCAGACAATTGAATATCAATTTGCAGTATCATCAACAAATATAATAGTTCAAGAAAATAACTATTTTACAAGATGTATTTGATTTACAAAAAAAATAACAAATGGTAAGTAATTATTGTATAAACTACATAAATCCACTATGCTATCCAACAGTCAGTTTTATCCAAGCTTCCAATAAAGGCGTACAATTCCCATTATGTATGTTGTATTATTGAATACCTTTACATAGCGTCTAATTTTTAAAGCTGATGCATTATAAAATTTCACTTTAAGAGTATTACATTCTTTTGGTCAATCTACAATCATCTTAATATTCTCTCATTATAGACAATTCGTCCTGTATTATATGATGCTCAGATTGTAAAAGCAATGTCAGAAGATATGGACTGTGTTGATCTTAGCAGCATTACTTGTCAAGCCTTCTATACTTCTGCTGCCATTGGAGAATGTGACTTCCAGTTTAATGTTGAGTGTATGTTTGGGCTGTTTCATAGTAATACTTTCATCAACATTCTAAATCATTAATTTTTTGTAAGTGTTTTTTATGAAAAGTAAAATTTTAATGACAGAATATATTAAAATTTTAGGGTGTAATTTTGGTAGTAATTTTCCTTTAGTTTAACATAAAATATATCTTTAATAGAATAAATTGTATTTTGAAGTGATTGCTTAATAAAAATTCAGGCCTTCAAGTCAAATTCCTATCTGACTTATTTATTTTTAATATGATTCTGTTATTGATTCTAAGACAGACATCCATTCTTTGTCTTAATTTATCTCAGAACTCTTATATCTGTGGTCTCTAGTGTTTGTTCACCTGTTTTCTTTCTGTAGGAACAGTTGGAATGGCAAAAACTTAAAATTGGAATGCTGCTGTTGCAAAAACTCACTCACTATCATGGCAAGTTACTTGGCCGTAACAGCCATTGAGCCTGTTACGGCCAATGGCTGTTACGACCATCTGTATAATTGCATTTGACCCCAACTGCAATTATACAGACTGGTCCATAATTGGAAACTTCTGTCATAGAACCATGCTTGTTCTAATTTGTGTAAGAGTTCCATGCAGTATTCTATCAAATGCCTTTGCAAAATCCAACAGAATCATCATGTAGTCATTTCCTTTATCCAACTCAGCTGTTACTCTATTATAAAAAGTTTGTAAATTGCTAAGGCATGACTGATCCTTCACAAAGCCATGTTGACTCTCATGTAATATCATATTTTTTATCTACCCATTCTTGAATTCTCTTTTTGACCAATTTTTCTAATACTTTTGCCACCACGCCTGAGTTTGGTCTATAATTTACTACTGCATTCTTAGAACCTCTCTTATGCAAGGGAAATGTTGTTATAATTATTATTATAATAATAACATTATATTATTATTATAATGTAATGTTATTATTATAATAATAAAATGTTAACTCTAAAATAACTATATATATATATATATATCTTCTTCTGCAGCTTCTCCCACTTAAGTGGGGTCACTGTTATGAGTCTCCTCCACACCTTCCTGTCTTGGGCTGTCACCACATCCAAGTTCTTCATCTTCAAGTCCTCTTCTACCAGCTCCCTCCATCTCTTCTTTGGCCGCCCACGCTTCCGCCTTCCTTGCACATCCATCTGCATGACCCTTCTTCCCACATATTCGTCCTCCCTCCTCATCACATGACCAAACCATCTCAACCTTGCCTCCTGTATTTTCGCTCCTAAGTTCGTAACTTTCACTGTTCCCCTGACATAGTCATTTCTCAGATGATCCTTTCTGGTCACACCGCACATCCACCTAAGCATTCTCATCTCTGCTACTTCCATCCTGCTAATGTTATTTTTCCTCAGGGCCACAGTTTCTATAGCATATGTCATAGCTGGCCTCACTACTGTCCTATAAATTTTGCCTTTCAGATTGATCTGCACCCTCTTATCGCATAACACTCCAGCCATCTCCCTCCAGTTCCTCCAACCTGCTTGTATCCTGCATCCCACTTCCTTCTCACCTCCTCCATCTTCTTCCACTGTTGAACCTAAGTATCTAAAGTCTCTCACCTTCCTGATGACATTTCCTTCCAGCTCCAGGTCTGTCTCCTGGCCACTGCCCACTGCGCAACACATATACTCTGTCTTACTTCTGCTCAGTCTCATACCTCTCTCTTCCAGTACTTTTCTCCATCTTTCCAGTTTAGTTTCCGCTTCTTCTCTTGAATCTACACACAGCAAGATGTCATCTGCATACAACATTGTCCAAGGTGCATCTTCTCTCACCTCCTCTGTTACCACCTCCATCACAATATTAAACAGAAATGGACTTAATGCTGACCCTTGATGCAAGCCAACTGTTACTTGAAAACTTTCTGTCTGTCCCAAACAGGTCCGAACACTTGTCTTCACATTTCTGTACATTTCCTGCACCAACCTGACATATTTCTCCGGCACCTTCTTCTCCCTCAGACACCTCCAGACTTCTTGCCTTGGCACTCTATCGTATGCTTTCTCCAGATCAATAAATACCAGATGTAGCTCCCTTTGTTTCTCTCGATATTTTTCCATCATCTGTCGTAACCCAAAGATAGCATCTGTTGTTGATCTACCAGGCATGAAGCCAAATTGTTCCTTTGCAATCTCCACCTCCTCCCTCAATCTACCATCAAGAACCCTTTCTAGGATCTTCATTGTATGGGACATCAACTTTATTCCTCTGTAATTTTTACAGTCTTGTGCATCCCCTTTACCCTTGTAGATGGGAACAAGAGTACTCTCTCTCCATTCCTCGGGTATATTTTCCTGTTGGCAAACTTTCATGAACAGGTCCCACAGCAGGTCAATTCCCTCTTCCCCCAGTGCCTTCCATGCCTCCACTGGAATTCTGTCGGGGCCCACCGCTTTTCCATTCCTCATCCTCTTCATGGCCTCCGTCACTTCCATTCTACTGATGTTCTGCACCATCCCCTCAGAAGGCTGCCCATCTCCTCTTTTATATATATATATATATATATATATATATATATATATATATATATATATAACTATAAAATGTTAACTATAATTATAATAATAAAATGTGAAATGTTAACAGATAAAAAATAGTTGATTGGTAACTGCTGCAGAGAATATAGTCAAAGTATTCAATAAGCAATTCAGCAGAGTAATTCCTCATAAGATGACATTGTGAGAAGCTTGAATATAGGGGTGGGTGAGGATGGACTGATGGTGAGTGAGCAGGAGCTTTTTGAGAAATTAAGTAAACAATATGAATATGTCAACAGGATTCAGTGGCATCACCGTGTGTCTTAAGGAAAGATTCCAGGGAGTTAATAGCAACCTGGGCATACTGTTTAATACGTTTTGCAAGTCCCAAAGGAATAGAAAAAGAATAAAATTGTTCATGGAAGTTTTTTCACTTGGCTATGCTACTAATTATATATTGGGTTTTATCCTTTATCCAAGTGTTGGCAAACAAAGTTTGCCCCTGAAGCACTTTCAGGACTGAGGCAACTCGTGGTAAAGGTGGTATAAGTTCTCGTCACTTGCCTTAGTATCTCCCATAATGCAAAGCACATGTCCTTGCGGACATGTATAATGCTATGCATTAAGGGAAGGACAACTATCCAGACCGGTTTTGACCTTTATTGATGTGATTAGATGTCTTGAAAGTACTTCAGGTACGAACTTTGTTTGCTAACACTTGGATAAAGGATAAAACCTAATATATAATTAGTAGCATAGCCAAGTGAAAAAACTTCCATAAACTTATCTCTAATCCAGAGAAACTTAATAATAGGATGTGACACCCTTTGGCAACTCATATAGAGGCTATAAATTACAGGCCAATTTCTGTATAGAGTCTTAAGAAGTTGCAGAAATTGATGAGGGTTAGGATACAGAATTGGATTGAATTGTGTTCTCTGTGATTGCCAATGGGCTTGTTAAAGAGAGGTTATGTTTTACCAATCTAATTATATGCTATACAAAGGTCATGAATGCAATGGACAAGGGAGATGCATACACAGGTGGTATACTTAGATTTTGCACAGGCATTTGATGGATTCCCTCATAAGCTGGTAACTACATTGGAATGGATGATTTTAGATACTGGATTAATGAGTTGGATTGGCTGTGATAGGTATTGCAAGACATGTATGGGAGAGCAGCATCCCAACAGAGAAAAGTCACTAGTTGTGTACTGCAGGAATATTTTGGATCCATTAACTTGTATGTTAGTGATATTAGGATAGGTTTAACTGTAGATGATACAATGCTGTCAAGAGCTATACGGTGGAGTAAATGTTGTTGCTTTACAGGAGAAGTTGAAGAGACTCTATATGAGCAGACAAGTGAGTGAAGCTCCATTTCAAGTGTTGGAAAGTACAAGATGTTTAAATTTGGTAGTCAAACATGCTATGCAAAGTATACAACCAGTGGGGAAATTTTGAATCTGCAAGTGGTGAACAGAGTTCTGAAGTTTGGGGTCAAAATAATAAAAATTGTGAAGACATCACATCAAATACAGAATTATCTCAATGAAGAGGACTGTGACATGCAGAAATAAAAAAAAAAAAAAAACAACAACAACGATATAATGATTCCATTGTATAAGCCTTGATCAGGTTGCATAAAGATAATTGTGTGTATAGGTTTGATTTTCTTGGGAATAAGGATATATTAGAATGGGTGCAGAGGGTTATGGCTTTTCTAGTCTGTGGTTTGGTTATGAAGACAGACTGAGGAAATGCCATTTGCAGAACTTCACAAATAGGAAAATCAGAGAAAATATTATTGAGGTAACCCCTTACTTACAGAGGTCGAATGTTTACCAGCCTAATTGTCCGAGTGGTTAGCATATCAGCTATCCAACCATTAGGTTGCAAGTTCGAATCCTGCTGCAGGCATGGATGCTTGTGATTGTCTTTAGGTGGAAGATGAATTTCATCATCCAGTGTGAGACCACCACCACCCCACTTATTGGAAGCTTGAAGTGGTTGTAAAAGTTCCATGTTTGGTCTCTAAAGCAGGGTTTATGTACTATGTAAAATTATTTGCTATGTAAAAAATAAATATAAAAAATACATAAAACTGATAAAAAGGGGAAAAAAATCCTTAGCCCACCCATGGTACAAATATAATAACCTTTCTTGGATAGTTAACCACATAAAAGTCCAGATAAATGTGAAAAAGATTTTTCATAGAATATAAGGAAACAGGAGTAAAACAAGAGCCCATCCCTGGAAGCTATATAAGGAGGGTGTCAATGTGGGGAGCAGGTTCTTTGCATAGGGATGGTTGGTAAGTGGAATACATTACCAAACATGTGGAATACATTACCAAATGTGTTGCATGCACATAGAAATGATGATGAATTTAAGACATGGTTCAATGAGCTGTATGTGCATGACAGTGGGATCCCCTCCCTGCAACGAGTCTTGACCCCACAGAGGTCAAATGTTGATAATAATAATGATCTATAAGAAGAATCTGTAGAAAATATGAAAAAGTACCAAGAGAAAAGCTGTTCAAAATGCTACACTTACATGATATAAACAAGGCATTCTACATATTTGAGTTTTAAAAGTTAGCAGTTAGAATTGAAGGATGTAAAATCAGACAAAATACAAGAAAGCATACTATCTCCACTCTTATTCATCATCTGTATGGATCACATTATGAAAATAAACTATAATAACAAGCAGGTTCAAATAGTCTATTTGTGTTGTAAATTGGCAGTTAAAATTGAAAGAGGACTGGGAAGATGGTTTGATGTTAAGTCAGGTGTGTGACAAAGGTGTACATTATGAAAGAAAGCAGTATTAAACATGATATCAAAAATTGGAGATATTAATCTCAGATCTTCACTTTATGCAGATGTTATACTCCTAAACACATATGTAGAAGTATAAAGCAGTGATTATAGGAAGCTCTGTAGTCAATTAACATCAGTACATTGGGTAGATGACCTGAGGAGAAAAAAATGTTGACAGTGCATGGTAACTCTCAAGGCAGTATCAAGGGTTAAGTGAGTGTATGAGTAGGAGTGAAATGGATGAACAGTGAAATAAAACAAGCTGTGCTGGAAAAGAAAATGCTATTGAGGAGGTACAAGCCAGTTGGTGGTGATCGGATCCATAAAGAGTATAAAGTGCAGGCTAGAAAGGTGACGGGCATAAAGAAAGAAAAGGTGCAGTATGTGAGGAGATAGGCTGGACAGGCCAAGGTTAACTCAAGGGAATTTTTCTGCTATATGGCAGTGAAAGAAACAGAGGTGTATCAGATGTTGCTTGGGTTAGATGTGAATAAGGCTGTGGGAATGGATGACATATCGCCACGTATTCTTAAGGCATGTGCACCACAATTGGCTATGCCCTTGACCTGGTTATTTAAAGAAAGTCTTGCAGTGGATAGGGTTCCTAAGTGGAAAAGGTTGGTCGATTGGTAGAACCTCTGCTACTAATGTCTCACAAAAAGTTAAGCAAGTTTGAGTGTGGTTAGTAGTTGGAAGGGCTGTCAAAGAGACAGGAACATATGTGGAATTATAAGGCGGGTGATTATAATAGTTTTAGACGTCAACTTGGGGAAGTTTCATGGAGGGAGGAATTGGAAGGCCAGGATATCATTAGTGCTTGGGAAATTGTGAAGGAATATTTGTTACCAGCAATAGTAAGCTGTATTCCACAAGTGAAGAAGAGGACACAATTTGGGTAAAGTGGATGACAAACAATATTAAACAGGACCTATACGTGAAAAAGAGGCTGTGGAAGAGATATAAGGAGACAGGTGAAGAGCAGATGCATGAAAAATATAAGACACAGGCCAGGAGAGTAACTAGTATGGTAAGGAAGGCAAAACTGGAATATGAGAAGGGATTGGCCCGAAGATCCAAAGAAAATTCTAGGGAATTTTTTAGCTATGTGGCCATTAGGAGTAGAAATGATTGTGGAAGAATGATATTGTGGGATAAAAATGGGAATAGAGTGACTGATGCAGAGGACATAGTGGAATTGTTCAATGAACACTTTATTGGAGTATTTCATCCTGGAGGAGTAAATTGTAATACTAGAGGGATAGGGCAGGTTCGAGGTTTGGAGGAGAAAGTGTTCCAAATACTGAGTACTCTGGATGTCAGTAAAGCTGTCAGACTGGATGGTATTTCACCATGAAGTTTGAGAGAACGTACTAAAGAACTGACAGCTCCTTTGACCTGGCTTTTCAATGAAAGTCTGGCAATCGGAAAGGTGCCCAGAGAATGGAAGGAAGGTAAGATAGTGCCATTGCATAAGGGTGGAAGTAGACTAGGAAGTGTCTAATTATAGGCCAGTTTGTGTGTCATCAGTAGTTAAGATCTTGGAAAAATTGTGAGGTACCGTATACAGTATTGGGCAGATGAGAGTAATGTTATTTGTGAGAGTCAACATGAATTTGTGAAGGGGTGCTCTTGTTTTAGTAATATGCTAGCCTTTTATAATAAAGTTACAAGAGCAATAGATGAGGGAAAGGCATGTACTGCCATTTTTTTGGATTTAGCAAAGGCATTTGACAGAGTGCCACATGATTAGCTGATATTTAAGTTACAGCACATGGGTTTGGATGTCAGGTTGGTCAACTGGATTCAGGATTGGCTGTCCGATAGGTATCAGAGAGTTGTGTATGGTCAGGCAGTTTCAATGAGGCAGAGGGTTACAAGTGGGGGGTCCCACAGGACTCAGTACTGGGACCTATATTGTTTAACTTTTATATCAGTGACATTGTCAGTGGATTGCAGAGGGATGTTCAGTTGTTTGCAGATGATGTGAAGCTGGGAAGGATTATTGGTAATAGTGCAGATGTGTTAGCCCTGCAGGATGATTTAAATAAGCTGGACAGATGGGCAAATGAATGGGAGTATCGGTTTAATGCAGCAAAGTATAAGGTCTTGAGGTTTTGGGACACATTGATGGGACGCTGGATACTCTATTGGAGGAGCTATACTGGAGGAAGTAGGGGAGACAAGAGATCTGGGATCGATGATTGATAGAAACCTGAAATTTAGGGGATATATTGCAAAGGTGGTGAAGGTAACACAGAGGATTGCTGCAATAATGAAGACACTGATCTACAGAGATAAGAGATATCATTCTGTTGTATAAGACCCTGATCAGACCACACATAGACTATTGTTCTGAGATTTGGTCCCCAGGATTTGAAGGGGATAAATTAACTGTGGAAAGGGTACAAAAGTGGATAACAAGGATGGTTTCAGGACTGTACAATGTTAGTTATGAGGATCGGCTGAGGGAATGTGGACTGCAGAGTTTGGTGGATAGAAGGAGAGGTGATATGATTGAGTCTTTTAAACTGTTGAGAGATGGTTACAGGGTTGACACTGGGGAGTTCTATCACTTGGTTAAACAGCAGGAAGGAGTGATGACAAGCCGCCATCCCTGGAAGTTACGAAAGGAAACTGTGATGATGAGGAGTGGTTTCTTTGCATGGAGGGTGGTTGAACCATGGAATGCATTGCCTGATAGAGTGGTGAGAGCGAGAACGGTCAATGAGTTTAAGGTGTGGTATGATAGACTTTATGTTTCCTAAGAGGGACCTCCCTTGATGAGTCTTGATAGGCTTTGTGTTTCCTAGGAAGGACCTCCCGTGATGAGTCTTTTGACTCCATGGAGGCCTGAAGAATAATAATAATATTCAAGCAAGCATTTATATATGAAGAAAAACCTTTATCCCACCCCAACCTTTATCACCACCTACCACATATATCTACTCAGTCTCAACTTCCCCACCAACACCGCAACATACTTCATCTTCACACACACATTCACTGCCACTTTCAACATCCACTCTCTTTACCATGTCTCCCTGTCCACCCAGGCTCCCCCCCCCCACATTTCCCTTTTCATCTTGCATTCTGTGTTTATATCTCCAACAAGGAGCATCATTTATTTTTTATTATCTGTCTTTTCTGATGACTCGGCTTCCTCTGCTTTTTCCTTAGTAGAACGTTTTGTGGTATCACAGGCATAAATGAGACTTTGTCTAATTTCTAATTTTAAAATTTGGTCACATCACTACTCTTCTAGAAACTGCCTGCCATTGAAAATGTTTATTTTTAATGTTGAATGATATAGCTACTTTTTCCTGATTACTGTTGTCCAAATATAACTACTTTGTTAATCTCACTTTGTCATGAATAACACAAATTTTGACTATCTCACTATCACTATCTCACTTTGTGTATCTGACTATATCACTATCTCACTTTGTCATGAATAACACAAATTTTGACTTTTTCATGAACACCAATTTTTTCATAACACCAGTATGTTGACATAGTACCTTTTAATTCTTCTGATAGTTCTACTTTTCCATTGATGCATTCATTATGTCTGTCATCAATTCTGTAGATGTTAAGTGTGAGTCTGTTCTAGTAGCTGACCAGTTCCCAAGTCTGACCTCTCACTGCTTGATAAACAATAGCTAGAGTTTTGTTTAACCAGGCAATGTCTCAGCCAGCGTAACATTTCATTATGCTGTTCATCATTTGGTTCTTGATTTAAGCTGATACAGAATGCAGTTTAGTGGACTAAGTTCCAAATTGGTGTCCTATCCTTGTTTGTTCCATATCCATCTGGATGTGGAACATTGTACACTATGATAAGCTGAGGATCAGACATTAGGTTAAAAACTTCAGTCAGTTCTCTACATTCCTACATAAGTGGCCACTATGTATGTAATTTTTAAACTCATATTTTCTTAATAATAGGTATATTTTAGTCACGCTTGATTAAGCAAGTTTCATGATGACTGTTGGCATCAGCAAATTTGAAAGTTAAAATTTACATTATGATTGTGAAACATTTTGATGACAAGTAATTATATTCTTGGTTTAGTCCAGTCATTAAGATACTTCATGTGCAAACCTTGTTTGCTTACACTTCGATAATGGATTAAACCAAAAATATATAGTTTAATCAAGTGAAAAAAAAAAAAATTTCAATGAAAGCATTTGAATAAATGCATGTGTGTGCCTTACTTGTGCAGATTATTAAAAATATTTTTCATATTTTATTTTTATTGAATGAATGAAGGAATTGAGTCAAGGAGTAAAAAAAACCAAATATCATATCTCAATTGAAAAGTCTTGTTTTTTTTATCCTTTCTTTTATTAACATCATGATCAAATCTTATATTATCCCTGTTTATATTAAGAGAAAGTATGAAGATGAGGAATATTCAGTTTTTTGTATGCTGCAAAAGAACTGCATATTTATAGTCATATAGTGGCTTTAGATCTGCATTTAATTCATTTAGCCATGCTTTATTGCTCAGAGTCCTACTGTTTAAAGTTCCCAAGTCTAGTTTCCAATGGCAGCATGATCTGGTTATCCAGAAATTCTTAGCATTCTGTCTTGATTCATCTTGGAAGATTGGGCAATAATTCATCACTGTGGATTGGTGAATGGCAAGATTTTTACATAGGATTGTAGATATTTATTTTTAATTATTTGATTTGTGATGTCAGCTTGCACCATTTGTATCTTTGTTTTCTAGTTACTCTTACCTTTAATGAACCCTCCCCCTCCTTTACATTGATATCTGTGTCTGCTTGAGTTTGTTAAATTCCTTCGGAGACGGTAACCTCTATCCTTGCCTAAAATGTTCAAATCTTAAAACTCATGTCTGATACTATTACTTGACCTTAGTCTGCTTGTAATCCGCTTAACTTACTCTCCCCTCCCTCTCAACATCATAATGTATATCCTTATATGTGCTGGTGTCATAAAACAAGGAAAAATCTCTAGTTAAGGGAACTCAATTTAGATTGCTAATGCTCATGTTTAGTAGTCCTTGAAAAATTTATATTAGTTAACGACTGAGGCATCAAGGCCTATGTAAATTTTATATTCTTTAAAAACATGAGATTTTATCTGCTAAGCACATATATAAGAGCCCTTTGTTCATTAATCTCAAGCAACTCTGAATTGTACAGTCGTTAACTTCTCTTTACCTTGGTCACACAGGTCCAATTAGTTTCTGTGAGACAGTGCATTGGTTAACAAAGATCAGGCAAGCTATTTACAAAAAAACATGTTTATTTTAACTAAGACAAATATTTTACAAACAAGCAATGGGCATATCACGTGCTTGAATCACAATTTATGAAGTAAAACTAATCGCTTGAGACATCATCATCAAATTCCTCATGTATCCTCAAGGGGTGTATAGGATATGATAGTACTGCATGAAAAATTTACATCATTACTAACTTCCTATCTACAATTTTCCTCCAAATCAGTCTGTTACTTGTCAAGACTCTAACATTATCAGATCTTATATTTCTATCATCTAAGACACTTTTTACCATAGCAATCCACCTATATCTTGGTCTTCCTCTGGGTCGTTTTCCTGCCAACCTGGCAGAGAACACTTGTTTTGCTAATCTTTCCATCCCCATTCTAATCTCAGGTGGTAAGTGACCATACCACATGAGATTAGCTGTGCTAACGCATTCCTGGATGCTGACAATGTCAAGTTCTTTCCTAACACTTGAGACATTAAACAAAGAAATCTCACACTCAACTTATTTATCACACAAAAGGTCTTTAGTCTGCAAAGCCTTGCATTCAATTTTTAAAAAAATTAAGATGAATTATATGTAACACTTTCTATATGTTAGTCAACACAGGCAATATACAAATTCATACTATTCATTTATGCACCTACAGACTAATGCTCAGCTTTCTTTGCTACGTACTGCAATTGATTAAACAGGACTACCATCGATTATCTACACAAATAATCTTGGACATTAACATAAAGCAAACTACTTACTAACTCTCAATATCTTGTAAAGTCCTAGGGTTTTTGAGAGGTCTGGGAGCATTCTGCTGGCTCCTTCCTCATTCTTGTGAAACGGCTGCGATCAGGCACTTTAGACGGCTGTTGTCTTGCAAGTTATCCCCTTTGGAAAGGTAATATAGTTCTTCAGTGATGTTAGGAACTACTCCGGTTGCAGTATATCAGCATGCACATGGATCGGTAATTTTGCCAAAGAACATCTCAGAAATTCCTTTGAATATGGCCTCTCCTGACTCCCCTTGCACTGGGGTTACCTACCAGGGAACTTCCCAAGATCTCCCAGATGACTCCTCGAGGAACTCTCTATTCTTCTCCTCCCAAGACTCCAGAAAAATCAGGAAAAAAAAAAAGCCTTTTTGCCCATCAATCAATCTTTTATATCATTTTTTATATCAAAATTCTTTTCACCTATCGATTTTACATAGGTTATAAAATATATAAAATTAGAAGTGTATATAACCTGCTTTAATATATTAAACTTTGTATTATACTGTGAAAATAACTGTCTTTCTTCCACTGTAAGAGATTTTTACAGGATCACAGTCCCAAAACCATTGGTTCACAGTAATTGTGCTATAATATACTACTTTGTTATAATAATTCCTTACACTTTTCTATATTAAAGTGGTAACCATTTGCCTTTGTCCACACTACAAGTCTATTTAAATATCACCCTGCAAGAATCTCTATATCATATTTGTCCTACTTAGTTTTGCATAATCAGTAAACAATTATTTCCCTGCAAATTATTTTCTATATCATTAATATACAAATCAATGGCTACTGCCCAAGAAGTCTGCCGGTCACTACACTTCTCCTGGATTCTACTCTCATCTTGTATGTCATCCATCAGCTGCCCTCTTTTCCTTGATATCAACTTCATATCTGCCAAAGAATATGTTTCTATTCACTAGATTCCCGAATTTTGGCTTTTGGACAACTCCCCAATATATTAATCTGCACTCTAGGCGGTATGATCAGTCTATAATTTGCTCCCTCTGTCTTGAACCTCCTTTATACAACAGAACTATTTTGCTCCCCTTCCACTCCCTTGACCTTACTACAGCTGATACTTAAGTTAAACAGCCTAGTCAGAGGCAATTCCAATTCTCTTACACTTCTCATAATACACAGGATTATGGTCCTTCTAATTGCATTGCCATTTTCAAATTCAGATTCTGCAATCCCCTAAGAACTTCCAATTCATCATTCTCTATTCCCACATCGGTTCTTGTCACATCTGTCACAGCAGCATCTTCATCTGGAATGATAGGCCCTTGCATAGCAGTCTGTTTGAAAACAAAAACCACTATGTAAGGTCTTTGACACAGAAAAAATTCAACTGTTTTGTCTGTGTCAAAACAGGCAAAATCATCACTACTTATTAAAGTTGTCCTTCCATAGCAATTCTTCCTTTTACTTACCACATAATGAAAGAACTCTTTATTTATTCATTCACACAATACCTACTACACCTCTCCTAAAACTCATTCATTCAGGGTAGTCACATCTACCTCTGGCATTCCTTTCCAGTCATTCATCACTGTCCAAGTAAAATGTCTAGTCCACACACACACTTACTAACAACACCCTTACTCAGTTTCCAGGGATGAGCAGTAGTTCTCTCCATACTCATCACATATCCTGAAAAATTTGCTTTTCTGTTAATCTTATGGAACCCCTCAACTAAATAAGTTTGTTATGTTCTGTTTTCTGCCTGTTAACTAAACTTAGCAACCACAAACCTATTACCAGTATGGTTACTTGTCTTTAGGTCCTTTCCAATCTCTTTATCTCCAATGGACCTAGATGACGATATCTGTTGCAAGATGTGACCCTATCATAGCCTTATAAAGAGGGATAATAACCATCATCATCAAATACCTGCCATGTACCCTCAAGGGGTGTACAGGATATGATAGTACTACATGAAAAATTTACATCATTACCAACTTCCTATCTACAATTTTCCTCCAAATCAGTCTATTACTTGTCAAGACTCTAACATTATCAGATCTTATATTTCTATCGTCTAAGGCACTTTGTACCATATCAGTCCATCTATATCTTGGTCTTCCTCTGGGTCGTTTTGCTGCCAACCTGATGGAGAACACTTGTTTCGCTAATCTTTCCTCGCCCATTCTGTTTAAGTGACCATACCACCTGAGATTAGCTCTGCTAACACATTCCTGGATGCTCACAATTTCAAGTTCTTTCCTAATATCCTTGTTTTTAATATGATATTGCCATTGATACCATCTGTTCATGCCTCTAATCTTTCTTAGGACTCTCATATCTGTGGTCTATAGTCTTTGGTCAAGGGTTTTACTTCTGACCCAGCTCTCAGATCCATAAGTTAAAACTGGTTTGAACACTGTCTTGTATACAGCTAATTTAGTGTTCTGACTAATTTCTCTCTTATTCCATATGAATTTATTCAATTGACTTCCTACTATACCAACTTTATTGATTCTGTTGTCTATTTCCATATTTAATTTACCATCTTCACTAAAAATCGTGCCTCAGTAGGTGAATGTTTTACTTGTTTCACAGGTTCTCCGTTCACAATGCAGTTGACATTTTCAACGATTCTGCCTATTTTCATCTTTGTCTTTTTATTGCTGACCTTCACACCATATCTATTACAACAGTTATTCAATTTAGTCAAGGAATCTTGCAGACTCGTAACGGATTTATTGATAAGTATAACATCGTCTGCATAAAGCAAAGAGCTGACATTAACATCTCCAATTTTGATATCATGTTTAATACCACTTTCCTTCATAATGTGATCCATATAGATAATGAATAACAAGGGGATAATGTACATCCTTGTCTCACACCAGATTTAACATTAAACCATCTTCCTGTACTTCCTTCAATCCTAACTGCTGATTTACAACTCAAATAAAGACTAAGTGTTGCTTGATATAATGCCCCATTGACACCATATAACTGTAGCGTATTGAATAGCTTCTCTCTTGGCACCTTGTCATATGCCTTTTCCAGATCGACAAAACCTAAATACAGATCTTTGTTATATTCCCATGATTTCTCCACTATTTGTCGTAAAGTGAAGATCTGATCCTGACAGCCTCTTTTTGGTCTGAATGCAGCTTGTTCTTCACCAAGCTTTTCTTCAATAATTTGTCTCAACTGTTTCTCAAGTATACTAGCATAAATCTTACCAGGAACACTCAGTAGGGAAATACCTCTGTAATTCTCACACTCAGTTTTATTTCCCCTTTTATATATGGGTACTATGAGAGCTCTACTCCAATCATTGGAAATTCGTCCTTCTGTCCACACCTTCTGAACTATGCAGTGCAACCACTGTAAGACTTTTATACCACCATATCCTTAAGCATTTCTGGTTGAATATCATCTACTCCTGCTGCCTTTCCACATTTCAAGCCTTTGATGGCTTTTTCTACTTCAAGTATGGATATGTATTCCTGACTGTATGCCTGTCGAGTGTTTTTTACCACAGTGCTATCACTGCTTGTTTCATTTAGCAGTTTTTCAAAGTAATTACTCCATACTTCAAGGATATCTTTTTCTCCTGTTTTCATGTCACCTTTATCATCTCTAATTCCTTTTACAGCACTCTTTCCTCATTTCTGAGCTTCTTCAACAACCTCCAGAATATTTTGCCACCTTCTTGATATTTATTTTCTATGTTCTTGCCAAAGTCCTCCCATGACTTTTGTTTAGCTAGTTTTACACAGTGTTTAGCTGTCTTACATTTGTCTCTGTATTCTCTAAGAGCACAAGCTCACTTATTTGCCAGTAATTTTTGATATGCTTTCTTCTTTTCCTTCACTGCCTCTTTTACTTCCTGTCTCCACCATGGAGTTCTGATTTATCTATCCTTGCAGACAACCTCGCCACATGCCTCTGTGACTGAATCAGTCAGGGTTTTCTTCAAGGTTTGGTTCCTGTTCTCAAACTCTTTCATTTTTTCTTCAATAATCTTTCTGTATTTTAGTCTACAGTTCACATCTGAGAGCTGCTCAACTTTTATTTGCTTTAAAACTTTCTTGCATGTTATTCTTTTCAATATGAAATTCAATTTTATCCTGCTCAAGACTAAATAGTGATCACTTCCAATTTCAAATCCTCTATACACACTGGTGTCCTGCACCAGGGAGAAAACATCACTATCAACAATAACATAGTCAATGAGACTTTTCTTATTCCTTGCCTCTTCTCTCCATGTGAATTTGTGCACATTTTTATGTTGGAACATGGTATTAGTAATAACCAGTCCATGTCCTGAGCAGAAATCCAACAGGTATTTGCCATTATTTTTAGCTTTGCTCTTTTCTCCAAATTTTCCCAAAATATTTTTGTATGTCTGACAATCACTTCGTACTCTGCTATTTAGATCCCCAACAAGGACCAACTTTTCCTTTTTTATTGTGTCAGTAGCTTTCTCTAGAAACATTCTTCCACTTCTACCTTAGTAGAGCCTTCTGTGGGACCATAGGCACAAATAAGTCTCCTTGTCCAGTTTCCCATTCTGATATTTGCCTATATCACTCTACTTGAGACTGGCGTGCCATTCAAGAAGATTAGCCTCATATTTAGTGTTGAATACTATGGCTACTCCTTCTTTTCATTGATTGTCATTGCCTGAATATAACATTTTGTATTTATTCCTCAGAAAGATCTCGCCAGTTTTTGTCTTTTTTGTTTCAGTCACCCCTATTATGTCGATCTGGTACTTATCTAATTCCTTGGGCTTCTTATGTTGATAGCACCAATCTTCAACTCTGGTGATATTGAGTTGGGGTGTGTTTTAGGGTTTTTTCCAGTAGCTGACTTTTCGCTGTTCGTTCTGGTTCCCTGGCAAAAACAACGGAGGCCTTGTTTTACTGGCGATGCCTCAGCCAGCATGAAATTTTGTCATGTTGTACCATCATTTTGTATTTTAGTTTAAGCCAATAAGAATACAATTTGGTTGGCGAAATCTCAAATTTCCAGCCTATCCTCATTCATTCAGTATCCAAGTAGATACCCAATAGGGTGCACCACAAGAAGGTGAGGGTTGGACATTAGGTTTGAAGCCCTGGTCGGTTCTCCGCATTCCTTTAAAGGCAATGTGGAGGTCTCCTCTCAGTTATACAACCTCTGCTTGTTAAAGAGGGATGTGAAAAAAATATTTGTCAATATGTTTTTTAACATCCACATAATCCTTAGGGCTATTTTGAGATATGCCCTCTGAACTTCAACTCTGCCATCATATGTCTCCCAAGTCTCATCAGTTTTCTACAATCCAGTTCTCTGAATGTAATACACTATATATGATATTTTCTTTCCATTGTGCATAACCTTATACTTGGCCACATTAATTGATAACCATTATCCTTCACCCATGCTACTAATTTATTTAAATCATCCTGCAGGATCTGTATCACCATTATTACCTATTATCCACCCAATTTTGCATCATAAGCAAACAACTGAATACTAGGTAATAGTGGGATTATTTATGTGAGAAGGTTTGTTATAATATATTCATCTTCTAGTATCTACTTTCTTTCTGTAAATATAAAAGACAGCAAGTTATTATAGAGATGTGACTAATGAATGCTAGAAAGTATAGACAGTTATTTGATTGCTTTCTTTCAATATAGTGAAGCATATTTTCAAAATCTGGTTGTTGAAATGTACTAAAAATGTATCTAAATGTTTCTGAGCTATATAGGGAAAAATAGCAAACACATCATCTGTAGAGCACAGCTCTTACTGTGTGCTGTTAATAGCTGCTAATGGGTTACAGCAAAACCTGCTACAAGATGAGTGTGTGTGTGTGTGCTAAGAACAACACACTGAAAGTTTGAGTGTATATGCACAAGGGCGTTGGTGTTTTTTTTTTAATGTATTATATCTCTGTTTATTAAATAAAAAAAAAATATTAAGTCCCATTTCTTCTATGACATTTAAATTATTCAATTTCAGTTTATATATTTTTCCTATCTAAGTAAAATAATCAAACTAGATGAGAAGACAGCCATGGGTTTCCTCCTTGCCTCCTATTAAACACTCAATATGGAATATTTAAACCCCCTTAACACATATCTGCTCAACATTTTAATCTTGCTGCATTATATAGATGAAGTACAGTATGGCGCAAAAAAAAAAAAAAAGTACTGAATTTGGCATCCTCTTTGGTACACACGGTATGAGATATGCCATTGGACTCCATGCATGTTAGTAGAAGAGTACGTGTAGAGTACACCATTACATTTTGCTCTAGCAATGTGTTGATATTGAAAGAAAATACATTTATTGTTGAGCATTATTGTCATTCATACAGAATTGGTTCAAGCCTATGACATGTTTATGGGCAGTTTGTTTGTTGTTTCAGTAAGTGTGTCCAAAGCAATTATGTCATCATTGCCTTAATTGAGAGGTTCCTGGAGTGTTCTGCTGCAAAGCAAAGAGCATTCGGGGAGACCACGAACTGTTAACACAAATGAGAATCATGGTGTGTTATGGTCTCTGAAAAGCACTTGAAAAGCAGCTGTAAAACTTGGGATAATGAAGCAGTCACTACAGAGAATCCTTAAGGAGCTGGGTGCCTTTTCATTCAGGTGGGTTAGTGTTTAACAGCAACAGATTACTCTGCATGGCAGGAATACCATACACACATGCTGGCCAATGTCCACGAAGATCTGTCCTTCATAATCTGGACAAAGAGCGCATTTCCATCTAAGCGGTCATGTAAACAGAAGAACCTACAGGTTTCTTGGTTTCTCAAGACCTGAATTTGTCCAAGAGAAACCTGTTCACAGTGAGAAGGTTACCTCATGGTGTGCAGTTTTCACTCATGGCATAGTTAGACCCTACTTCATTGAAGAGGGTTGTGTAACCATGACCTTGAATAGCAAATGCTATATTGAGAATGTGTTGGTTCCATTCACCCAGGATTTACATAGGATGTGTTGTGCAAAAAAGCATTCCAACAGGACAAAGCAACCTGTCACGCATCACGTGCTTCTTAAGCATATCTATCAGAAAGCTTCTCCAGGAGGCTCATTTCGAGGTTCACAGAATTCCCATATCATTTATGTTCTCCTGATCTCACATCACTTGATGCCTTCATTTGGGGGTATGTCGAAGGAATGAGTATTCCACCATGACATTCCTTCAGATCTTGATTAACTAAGGGATAAAATTACATGATATGTCTAGCAGATGTCCAAACCCTTGTTCTCCAAGATGACAGACAAACTTTTCTATGCACTACAAAACTTGTCTTGAAAGTTTTGTAGATTATGTGCCCATTTCGAGCACATAATCTACCATTGTTAATGCTTTATTTGACCAAGATTCCACTCATAGTTGTGGATGTACATATCTCGATGTGTAAAGATATATTTCTTTGTTAATAAAACTGTTTACTCCATAACATATATCGTTGTAGTTATTTTCAGTACTATTTTTTGTGCCATACTGTATATACTGTTTTTGTCTGATTTCGGCTAATTTCTCTCTTATTCCATATAAATTTATTCACCTAGCTAACTACCATGCCAGCCTTGTCAATTCTGTTGTTTTTTTTTTTCCAGATTTAATTTGCCACTGGGACCTATTGTTTAACCTTTATATTAATGACATTGTCAGTGTGGATTGCAAGGGGATATTCAGTTGTTTGCAGATCATGTGAAGCTGAGCAGGGTTATTAGTAATAGTGCAGATGTGGCAGCCCTGCAAGAGGATTTGAATAAACTGAACAGATGGGTAAATGAATGGAGATGCTGGTTTAATGCAGCAAAATGTAAAGCCTTGAAGTTTGGGATACATCGATGGGAGGCTGCATACTCGATCGAGGAGCTGTACTGGAGGGGAGACGAGATCTGGGGGGCAATGATCAGTAGAAAACAGAAATTCAGGGGCATATTGCAAAGGTAGTGAAAGTAACTCAGAGGATTGCTGAAATACTGAGAAGGATGCTGACCTGCAGAGATAAGAGTTATCATTCTGTTGTATAAGATTCTGATCAGACCACACTTAGACTATTGTTTTCATATTTG